>NW_014035327.1:0-2053 GCF_001186125.1 Sphaeroforma arctica JP610
ATATATATATGTATATGTATACACATGGCCTGCCAAGAATAAGCGTGTTGTGCACATACGCACCAAGCCTTCTAGTAAATATGTATCGAGCTTGCTCTGGAATGGTTTGTGGGGCACACTGTCGCACCTGTATACTGCACAAGCCACGGATGTATGCACAGCTGCCTCAGACGGGTCAGCATGGCGAACACACAGATGGCCTGTTTCTCTAACCTGTTTTCTTTCTTGAAAACTTCGATTTTCGTTGCACAACGAATCTGATATTCTCTGTAGTAGTTCGCTTCCTCCTCCGAGAGTTCCTGTCAATCGAAAAGACAAAATCGCCATAGCTGTAGTCAGCACAGTTACCTTATCCAGTCTTACGTTCTCTAGATGGCAATTCTTTGAATTCAAAGGGCAACTGAATGAGCAAATCCATCACAAACAACGTGCCACACGACGTAGGACTCTCCAAACCCTTACCAGTTGTCTCATATCGTACTTCTTCTCGGGCATTACGATTCCGCTGTCCTCTAAGGTCCGCCTGAGCGCAAAGATGGAGGTTAGTAGCCTCAGCTTCATTGCTGATTCCTTTGTCAGAGTTTTGTCTTGTAAGTCGATATTATCGTTGCACCATTGCACCCAAGGACTCACAGGACGGCCCAGGTCTCCCAGAGGGAACTTGTGCTCATCAAAGCGAGTGACACACAGCAGCGCCAGCATATCCATAGGAGTGTTCTGGAGAAGCGCATTGGACCGAAGTGTGAGTGCATATATCGAATACGTTTAATACTATTCGTCTCTGCGCGCAGATATATACCAACCGGCCAGTCATTTTGCGGATATAGCGCTTCCACAGCCCAATAGTGTGTCTGGAATACTACAGTAAACATCATAGGCACACACACCACTGTAGCTATGTTCTTACTAATAGCAGTTTGCAACAGCACTGCACTTACGTTGATGGGTGTGCCGGTTAAACACCATCGGTAGTCACAGTCAGCCGACACCTTCATCACAGCGTTGAAATTCCTGCCCCGACTTCTGAGCATCTGCAAGGTTAGATGAGTTGGGGGATTGGCTACATGTACATGTGATGTAGCGTACACCAAGATACCTACCTGGAAACCGTGGCCTACACCAGATGGATGTATTTGAAGTACTTTGCCGGTGCACAGTGCGTGTCAAAAGGACTCATACACATGTACAAGTACATGTGTATGTCTCATAATGTCTCATACACTTACATGTGCCTCGTCAATGATGATGCGACTCCAATTCATTCTGCGTAATTTTTCCTGTGAAGAAGAAGCTGTGTTGTCTGAGTGCAGGGATCGTGCTACATGCATCGGTATTTGTATTTATTCTATTATACGAATGCAGTTGCATCTGTCGTATATTTGTACTGTAATATTTGAAGCAGTCTGAAGTTCAACTCAGTGCCGGCAGACGACTGACAAACGAGAAGTAACACTCAGTCTACATGGCATGAGACTTTCTTTGCTCAATGCAATAGACACCGAAAGGACTATAGGCTGACGTGGTAGCAGGAACTATTTAGGGTATGGTCTCACCGCAGGGCTAAGTGTCATACTACGCACCTCATTGTGTGATAAGGTGTCGGAAGTGGTCAACACAACACATATGCGGCCAACGGGATTGTCTTCTCTAAAACGGGACAACTTTTTATCCTTATCTCGTCCGTGGTACTTAAAGGTAACGAGCTTGTGATTCGTTAGAGTGTCGATCTCCTTCTTCCACATGTCAAGTACAGCCACGGGCGCTATTATGAGCGTACTCTCCTGAAGTAGTCGCAGCAGCAACAGCGCAATGATCTGTCTTGTTTTCCCTGCAGGTACACGATTGCACCAAACAGAAGCGAAACAAGAATAAGAGAATGTAATGATGAGGCTTTCAATTGACGTTCGTGCGTTGTATATTTGACGATAGCTGCACTCCGACTCGATCGACATACGGGCATAACCATACATATGCACTCAATTCATAAGCTTACTTACACTAACTTGGATGCACCTGTAGATACACACACACACACACACACACACACACACGC
>NW_014035326.1:0-2053 GCF_001186125.1 Sphaeroforma arctica JP610
TTTCAAAATTGGTTGCAGTAGGTTCTACTTGAAACCACAAGGCACAACAACGTGCAATCACATTCTTGCGGTCGTGGGGTTTTTTTGGTTTAACACAAGAACCTGTCGGACGGTCCTGTGACTCCTGTCCAAAGGTTTTAAAATATGATTTATTTATTTTAAACGTCACTACGAACTATGTATTTTATTTTTTTTACTGGGCCGCATATCTTCAGACTCGCAACTTCGCAAGTCGCACACCCCCGTACCCCGGTGGACGGTGGCCGCCTGGCCGGTGGCGGTATGTTATATATTTGCTGATTGTTCGCCTTCGGATAGAACGATTCAATTTGATTCGAGTAGAATCTCTGGAACCGTTTTTAAAAACAAAACAGGTATAAGTTGTTACCAACCTGTCCCAGTGACTCTTCACAGTCAGACTGACTGATGACGTCTGTGACGGTGTGATCTGTCTCTCAGAAGTTCAAACTTCATATTTATTTTTCATACTTGCAATAAAATTTAGAGGTAGTACCGAACTGGTAGGCTTTGTTGGGTTTCGTCACTCAAATAAACTCTCTAGAGGGTTCACCGCACACGCGGTTCAGATAGATGCTAGAATATCCGAGCCCGACGGGCTCGGGTATTTACTATTTAACTACAGCACAGTACTGGCGGGAGTGAGTGGTGGCTCCTCCTTTTCCACGGCCCTCCGGATTTCTGGATTTGGGTCTCTGCTAAATTAAAAAAACATCAATTTCCACTACATACTGATATGTACGACCCATGATTTCCGCAATCCGCTCGAGACCCTATCCACTATCCAGAGGGCCGTGCCTTTTCGGTTGCTCACAGGAGTAGTCACCAAACTTACTGACAATTTCAAAGGAGTAGTTTTATAGTAGAATTAGCGCCTTATATTGTCAAATTTCACTTCTTCCCCGACAAGCCTTGGTGGCGGCTTTCTTTAAGTGGCTGGAAATTGAAGCTGCGAACACTGAATCCGAGGTTATTGATTTAAATCATTTCTTACGGGTGCACTAGGTACTGATCTATTCTCTGTACCTACGGCTGTGGCTCCAATCAAGCCTCTACACAACGAGACACCCGCTGACAAGAAGATTCGACGGGCCGCTGAGAAACTGCTGCAGGCAGAATTGCTCGCTAAGATCATGTTAAATCAGCGGGTTCCTATAGTAGAAGCACATTCTAAACTTAAATTACAAACGTATGAGCGTTCAAACGCGATACGGCTATAAAATTCGGACACTCGTTGTTTTGCAGAAAATGTCTCGCGTGTCCTATTTTTCGCTGGGCCTTGTGAGAGACGGGGCTAGAACGGCGCAGCGTCTAAGAGTTTGATTGAGCAGTTTTGAAAGAAAGATTTAGTATAGGGTGCATTATTGATAAATAGAAGATGGCTAGTGGAGTTCTCAGTGTGTGTACTGTGAAGCCAGTGTACTTGAGCGCGATAAAGGAAGATGGCTGACATTGATTTGTAGCGTGTTCCTGACTTGTTTTCGATACTGGTAGTGTTATTTCAGTATAGTGAGGATGTAGAACGTAGCCTGATTGATTGATGTGTAGGAAGGTGAATAGGTCTCCAGTGTTGGTTGTACGGTTAATTCTTCTGAATGTATGCATTATCCCAAATACGCCTAGGAGAATCATAGTATAGAGACGTTGCAGTTCCAGGTCGCGTAGCTTAGCTACAACGTAGGGGTAAACTCTCTAGAGAATACTTGAGGGGGTGAGTGGTTGTCAGCGATTTTGTTTTCGGCGGATTACCTTGCGGAGTAGGATAGCGAATAAGTCAAACACTTTTGACTAAGCGCGACTTGGTTTTGACTACATTTTCAAGTGACCAAACTACTGTTTTTACTACATTACGTTCTTTGAAGGTTTAATCAACTAAGAAGTGTAGAAATACGGCCTCCGGTCAGTCTAAAATATCAAGATCAATTGAGATAATACATTGGTTTTTATTTGTATTTTAAATAATTTAATACAAGCTCTTTTTCCAATATTTCCAAAGTGTTCTAAATGCACTTTGATGGCTCCAATAGCCTGAGTA
>NW_014035325.1:0-2052 GCF_001186125.1 Sphaeroforma arctica JP610
ACTCCGGCTAATCACGCTGTTGAAGTACTACTTCCAAATATCGGTTCAAACCAAATCATCGCGCTTGTTGGTTCCGACTATGATACTTCCGATCCAGGCCAGCCAACAGATACCGAATTCATCCGTGGTCTGGTGCGGCATTGGCTTACCCCCATCCTCGCTTAGTAGGTCAGCAAGCGAATATATGGAACATTCGAAAGTAACAGTGTTTTGTCAACACCGGCCCGAATTGACTCAGCACATATCTTCCATTGTCGACTCACTTGGCCCAAGCTTCAAACGGGAATTTACTGACCACTTCTTCCCATCAATCTTTCCTGAACCACTACAGCGACTATGAGAGCCATACTATATGTTCATACAATGTATCATATATACTTGCCATTTTTGAAATAAATAATGTTATCCCTATGGTATGTTTCATTGGGGCGAATCTGAGAGACTCATAAAATCCCTATATTTAGAAAAAAAAGAAAAAGAAAAGAAAAGTACTCTTGATGTCCTTAGTTATTGTCTTAACCAATAACTTGTCACTTATCAAGAATTACCGACTTAGCCTTCATCAGACTGGCACATCTGGTTGTCTGATCGGAGGATCAACTAGGTAACGTTAATAGTCCCTAGAAACATATATTCGGTTGAGCCATCTCGCTACCGAAGTATTCAGATATAAATAAAGTTGGAAATTAAATATAGTATTAATAGAACTAGACCAACTCTTATGTTTGGTATTTTACTGGGGCCTTTTAATGACCTCATCCATATATGTAAAATGGAAAAGGTATTAAGTAATAAAACCATTAAAGACCATTTAGGAAATTTAAGTTCCTCGTACTATTAAGAGTACGTTTATAATTTACGTTCTGCTTAAGAGTACGTTTATAACATAGAGTCTAATGTGGAGGCCCGGCTATTGCAGTATCGGCTTCGTGGCGAATCGCATGATTTGCCTGCACGGTGGAGTGATCCGGACAAGGTGGTGTCAGTGCAGGCACCACTTACGCATGTGGTAGAGATGGCAGACGGCACGCACCGTAAGTTCTTGCGGGCTGAGTTGAAGCCCCACGTGGGACATCTCTCGAGAGAAGCGAATGCTCGGACGAAGGTCAGGTACAGGCCGACTGGTCCCTTTGAAGATTGGTTGTTGTATCACTCGCCATTTTGGGACTCCATGGATAGTTACAAGCAGGCGATTAGCCACTGCCTGGGGCATACGAAGAAGGCACGCACATGGTCCACCGCTATGAGTTCGGTCTGGGGTCGGTGGCAATGTGGTGTGATAAAGCGGATTTGGCGTGTTACACACCGCTGGTACCTGGATCTGAAACCAAATATGTGCTTCCTGCGCAGTATGATGGACTCTTGGAGCGCATGTTCCCGGATAAGGATAAGCGGGCACACTTCAAACGGCAGGTTGAGAAGTGTTTCGCTTGCGCACAGGCGGCGAAGTACCGTGGTGGACGCCTTCGAGTGTGGGGTGAGCTACAGTTGTCTGAGGATGAAGTTGAGTTGCCGGCACGACGTTAGTTCTGTTAGCAAATCCTCCAAGGTGGAGGTAGAGAGAACGAACTAAACCTCCCACGGGGGTTGGGGGGGGTTGAGAGTAAGTCTCTCTTGCATGTACACACGCGGTGTACATCAGTAGACAGTTTTCTCTTCTTTTGCTTTAGACGTATACGGAGCAGAGGCCGCTAGGCGGCGGTGCTCAGACACAGTGGATACGGTGGCAGCCACGACGGTCGCGTGGCATGCAATCGTAGTGGGGGGTTGTGATGGACTGTGAACTGAGCCCTAGGGTTCTAGGGTTAGGTTTTGGCCGGACCTGTCATCAGTTTTCAGTAATATGGCGTCATCATTATTTTGATGTGAATTTGCACTTAGTGGAATTCACGTGTACAGAATATAGTATACATACATAGTGATACGCTACGACACTATTATTATAACTTGTATGATAGCTATCAATAAACTGTGGTGTATGTCTGAGATATATGGGTAATATACACACACACACACACACACACACACACACACACACACACACACACACAC
>NW_014035324.1:0-2051 GCF_001186125.1 Sphaeroforma arctica JP610
TTGAGTGTGTATATGTATTTCTGTATGTTTTTATGGATATATGTATATTGCTTGTACTGTAGGTTTCTTGCATGCTGGGGTTTATGGATCGATAGTTAACTGCTCCCGATACAATATAACATTTACTTATGAAGCACGGCTGAGTATGTCTTTCAAGTGTTCCATTGTTTACAATGAAAACATACTTGTAATTGTAGTTGGACTTCACTAGCATAACGCATTTCGAACTGTACGTGTCACCAAAGTCAATAAAATCAACATGTATGTCACTGTTCTAGCTTTATCCCTCATATTCTAACACTGCTTTACTACCATATCTTGTCAGGGGACAACAACCCCTTCTCCAACCTAGAGAAGGCGTCGGTTGCTCAGGAGTCGCGTATCTTCAATGCTACACCCATCCAGCCGCGCAAATGCTGCTTCGTGCTGTCCAAAATATTGTATATCATCTACCAGGGTGATGTGTTCAGTACTAAGGAAGCCACCTCGGCTTTCTTTGCGATGACGCGTCTGTTCCAGCACAAAGATGTAAGTATGCATACTCTTACCTACCGTTGGACGTGTCATCGATTTATGTGCATACGCGATGTCTATGTGTTATTGCATGGATTGAATTGTCATGCGCTGCAGCGATGCCTGGCATAGTACTTTCTCACGCATGTCCAGGCATACACAGACACAGACACTGTTGGGTCTTACATACCAGCCGATGGGAGGACATCTGTACGTGCAGATTCCTTATTCGTATCGGGCCTTCTTGTTGTTACATTGTGTGCGCCTATTCCTTGTCTATCTTTTGGCTTCTTCTTCTTGCTTTGTGCGTATGGGGTACTCATTTAACATGTACCAGCTTCTGCCTCGGCTTCTATACTTTACTATAGATCACCATCCAGCATGAGCCGTTGTATTCCCTATGGTACTGCGCAGTACGTATTGTAGACTATACGTTTTTAGCTGTGCACTGGATCATACCAAAGGCTTGACGGGTAAAGAGTACTTATACAACCTTAGATGTCACAGGCAGTTCCCTTGACACTCGGCTGATGTCAGTGCATTCCCCGTAGTACATCGACATCCATGCGTGTGCTGGTGTGTCTGTCCATGTATGAACGGGTCTCCGTTGACGTTTGTATGATTATCGTCGCGTCGACACTCACCATGGACACGACTGGCAACAAACACTCGACGTGCAAATACCACATTGTACATTCGGTCTCACGTGTATGTGATCTGTAGCACCTTGTCACTCATCGCACCCTGCATGGCCCATATACCTACCCCGACATACAGTCTTCTATGCGTAAGCTGGTGTACCTAACCATCAAGGAACTCGCCCCCATGGCCGAGGATGTGATCATCGTCACCTCCTCTCTGACCAAAGACATGACGGGCAAGGAAGACTCGTACCGAGCCTCGGCTATCCGTGCCCTGTGCCGTATCACGGACGCGACGATGATTCAGGCGATCGAGCGATACCTCAAGCAGAGTATTGTGGACAGAAACCCGGCCGTGGCCAGTGCGGCGCTGGTGTCGAGCGTGCATCTGTTGCAGCAGAAGGCCACCTTCGATGTGGTAAAGAGATGGTCTAACGAGGTCCAGGAGGCGATCCAGAACAAGAATATCATGGTGGGTGTGTCAAGGCGGTTGGGAATGGGCGTGTCAATGCGGGTTGGAATGGGATTAGCATAGTACGCACATGTGGGATAAGAGTTCCGTGGATAGATGCGATGGTATTTCGGCGTTCGTTCGATACCTTAGCCAGCGTGTACGCAGGGAAATGGTCCATATCTTTAACACACTACCGTACAGAAGCACGCATCCCTCTAAGACTTCTTTGCACATTGTCTCGCGTGTATACAGGTTCAATACCATGCCCTGGGTCTATTGTATAAGCTCAAGGAGAAGGATCGTCTGGCTGTGTCCAAACTGGTGCAGACGCTCATGCGCGGCTCTGTACGTTCCAGCTATGCCACGTGCCTCCTCATTCGCTTCGTAAAGAAGTGTATGGAAGACGATACCGATCCCTCTGCTCGCAGGTATGTATTGGAGAT
>NW_014035323.1:0-2050 GCF_001186125.1 Sphaeroforma arctica JP610
CATCCTGGTCTGTCCATCGTATGACCATTCACATGGCTTGTATTTCATATCTGCAGACGGCTGCTACTGCAGCCTATGAGCTCAGAAGCCAATTAGCCGACGCACAACAAACAGTCGAGCAATTGGAGACGACTCTGCGTGACCTTAAGGTGTGTGACGTGTGCAGTTATGTTGACTTAATGATATTGTGTGAGTTTAGGCTCGGTGGTGCATGTGCGTGTTGTACATGTAAACGTTTATGCTTAGGATCAGAGGGAGCGCTCAAGTACTGTTTGGTGGGTGTTCGGTACATGATCCCATACAGTAAAACTGAACAGAAGTGTGAGATTAGCGATTTGTAAATCGGCGTTGGTTTTGGCGTCAACGTTTTGAAGTGTCGGTTGAAGCAAAATGTGGTACACACCAACGTATAGGATTATAAACGTATATTGTAAACGTTCTATTGCAATGGGTAGTCTAATTCACGTTTTCTGTGGTATTGGCTGTATCTGGGTTCTTATCTCCGAGTGGAGTCGATACTTCTGGATAGCCCCATGACACTATCATGGACGGGTTTGTATCCCGTGATCAAAGTGTAAACGTGCACCGCTAAACGTGGATAATAGAGTGCGCCGTACATGTGTACTTTCATGCACATACGTGCCTACATGTGTGCCATGTGTGTAGGTGTACTCGTGTGCATATAGTTACATATGCTCACATATGTACGCACAGATCGAATGAACCCTAAAACCCTACGACGCAGACCATGCGTGTGCAGTGCTGTCCAAGTTGCAAGTGCCTAGCACCCCGTCTCACTCGGCTGTCCCACACATCAGGAGAGACAACATCAAGAGGCGCAAGCACAAACATTGGACACTGGACTGAAGAAGGAAGAGCTGGAGACCATCGTGCAGCAACAGACAGACACCATCGCGGTAGGGTGGCGTTGTTGTTCTCTTTTTTTCTTTAGGTTTTAGGGTTTAAGGTTTGGTATTTTTAGGGATGGAGTTGTTTTAAGTTTGAACCCGAAATGTTTAAGTTGTTATAAGTTGAATCGCTAAACGGTTACGTTGTTATGGTCTACACGTCTTCATTCAGAGAATCGATTTCTGTGTACTCGGAAGTTATGTGGTGATTGGAATAGTCCCTTAGTCCACTATACGTATTAATGTACACACACACTTGCACCCCAGTATAAATTACATAGCACACACACACATGCACGTTAACATAATCTATATAGCACACTCACACATGCACCCTAGTATAAACTATATAGCACACACACACATACACCCGAATATAAACTATATAGCACACACACACATGCACGTTAACATAAGCTATATAGCACACACACACATGCACCCTAGTATAAACTATATAGCACGCACACACATACACCCGAATATAAACTATACAGCACCCACACATATACACCCGAATATAAACTATATAGCACACACATGTACACCCGAATATAAACTATATAGCACACACACACATACACCCGAATATAAACTATATAGCACACACAGCTATCATAACAGGAAGCTCATGTAATCACTTGCACTGCGATGTTCCCAAATGGTATCAGGAGCTGACGTCCAATATTGATGATCTGGAACAGAAGGCGCAGAAGTATCACAACCGAATGGCTGTGCTTGAAGGGGAGGTGTGTGCATACGCATTGCATAGCGTTTGCCTACCTCATGTGTCCATGTTAATATTACTTACAACAGCAGTCCATGTTTATATTACTTACATCAGCAATCCATGATAATATTACTTACAACAGCAGTCCATGTTAATATTATCTACAACAGCAATCTATGTTAATATAATCTACAACAGCAATCTATGTTAATATTACTTACAACAGCAGTTCACGTTAAAATTATTTACAAATGTAGTCCATGTTAATATTACTTACAACAGCAGTCCATGTTAATATTACTTACAACAACAGTCCATGTTAATATTACTTTTAACAGCAGTCCATGTTAATATTACTTTATCAGCAGTCCATGTTTATATATCTTACAAGAGCAGTCTATGTTAATACTAA
>NW_014035322.1:0-2050 GCF_001186125.1 Sphaeroforma arctica JP610
ATATATACACACACACACACACACACACACACACACATATATATATATACCTATATATATATATATACGCGTGTATACACACATACGGCACAGACAGATACATACCAAATCAGTGTCCATGATAGTTTGTATCCAGATCTGTGAGGGTGATATCTCTCGCTGGAACATCTGCGGCCACTCAGGATGAACATACACGTAGTCAGTGCGACACTGAACATCGGGCGTAGGGCCGATGCGATCCACCTCAGAAACTATGGCATTTTCAATCACCACACCTGGTAGATAATGGGAGCAGGAGGGGGTACAAGCATGTAGCTCTCGAGATGAGTAAATCTGTGGCATTTTCAACTAGCCCACACCTAGCGGATGAAGAATGCGCGTCAGGAAGTGAGACATCTGTGGCATATCCGACTACCACGCCTGGAGTGAATAGGACATGTAAGGACTAAATCTGAGGCATTATCAGCAGCCCGATTCAGATACGAATCTCTACCACATCAGATACGAGCAATCCCATGGCAACTCCCATCAGATACGAGTATTCGCAAACAACTTTAAAAGTAAACGACACACATAAACGAAAGTTAACGTGATACGCACTCCCACTCACCCGATGCTGAGCTATCAACCACAATGACTATGTGTAGGTATTCACCAAACTGGTAAGATTCCGGCGGCCGTGGCGCGGAGAATGTGTTATCGGTCATAGTTTTCACCTCTAGCGTGTAGAGCTCTTCCATATTACCCTGAAATACATATATACATATACATATACATATACATATATACATATGAATATATTTCCGTGTGTGTTAGTGTGTGAGTATGTACCCGTAAACTGTATGCATACGTGTGCGTGTGCATGTATGTGTAACAACGTGCAAGAACGTCTCTATGCGTGGGTGTGTGTGCGTGCATATGTGGCTAATAAATGTCGACTCACAACCGCCCGCACAGCAGTTGATGCCGTCCCTTGGCACTGGTCCGGAGATGTCTGCTGTTATCGTGACACGCTTGTACTCATACCCATTTATATTCAAAGATATTCCGGTGTACAATTATATATAGATACATATGTGGGTACAACCATGCATAGACACATATGTGCGTGTAAAGACACCAGCCGGTGCAAACATACAAACACGTATGCATTCACAACCAGATACAAGCATCCATCATAGTCTCTACGGGTGCGTATTTACAATAGCAGTTTCCACATCTTCCCACAGCTCAAGAGCGTCTCATAACATAACAGCAACATGTTCCATTCACTATTTATAACATAACATAACATAACATAACATAACAGCAACATGATATATTCACTCGTTATAACATAACATAACATAACATAACAGCAACATGGTCCATTCACTCGTTATAACATAACAACATAACATAACAGCAACATGGTCCATTCACTCGTGTGCCTCCCTAATGGCGCATGCGCTCCACTACAACACCTCCATCCCCACACAAGAGCGGATACGCACGTGTACACACATCTACAGACATACAACACATGTGTACACACATCTACAGACCTATAACACACGTGTACACACATCTACAGGCATACAACACACGTGTACACACATCGACAGACCTATAACACACGTGTACACACATTGACAGACATACAACACACGTGTACACACATCTACAGACACACAACACACGTGTACTCACATCTACAGACATATATCAATCCCTAAGCGATCGCGCACTTACAGCAGTGGTGGTCTGTACTTCTTCACACAGCTCAGGCGTGTCTATGACCACTGTGACGTTCATGTAGTCATCCGCAGCATCGGGGTCACATGATAACGGGTACTTGTTGGAGTCGTCCAGTTGTTGACAGCGAATGGGAATGTTCTCTAGTATGTACAACCCTGTTAATGCAGAATACATGAGAAGGTGAGGGAGATATCGTGTAAGTGCATGATACATGGGATGGGATGGGTTAACAGGCGTGATAATATGCTTTTAGATCCCACCTTCTCCAGTTAAGCATGTCTGTTAGAATGCATAAATGTGTGCGCAAGATATA
>NW_014035321.1:0-2049 GCF_001186125.1 Sphaeroforma arctica JP610
TATATATATATATGTATGTATGTATAGTACATATATATATGTATATATATATATGGCTGAAACACAAAAGATCAGAAAAGACATACGGGCGCATTTGAGCACTAGATTGAGGCAATGGATATTAGAGGCATGGTTAGTTGTCGTAAATGATGCAAAGGTTATACGCGAGCATATAACAATATGGGCATAAATTGCATACAGTATGTGGTATAGCAGTGCAGTGGTAGGTTATGTATTTATCAATTAAGATTTAGTGATAAGATGGCAGGCACAACACAAAGGGATAGCCATCAAACCCACCACAAACCGCATCGGAGGTGCCAAATCTGTATGTCAAGTCGTAAAGGCTTGGTATAGCAAGACTTTGGTCACCTACCACAGTTGTCTAAAATATTGCTTAGCGGCGATTACTAGTCTCAGTGATATGAAAGAACATCGTTTTGTGAAAACGACACGGGGATTCGGACGTGAAATATTTAGATGAGGATTTAAGATGCGTTGGGAAACAGGATGTATGAGTGTAGTACAGACGTATAGAACACGCATTTAGGTTTTTGTCACGATCAGTGTACTGTACAACAACGATAGTACTAGTAACATACAGTAATTGGTGGTAATCGTTGTGTGATTCTTGAGTAATGGAAATGATAAATGCCCAACATGTTGCACGTAATACATATGTTGTACAACGAGCATCGGGAGTGTAATGGAGCAGCACAAATAGGGTGCTTCGAGGACGCAGTAGTAAGGAAATAGACAGTAGTCCATAGTAGCAGAGGGACGTCAGGCAGTTATAGAAGGTGAACAGCTAACATGTTGACTACCGGGTTGTTCCGGTGACATGAGAAAACCACAATTGAGCCTTAGAACTCGGTCACAAGCTCCGGAGCTCCACCGTGCAGGAGTGGAGTACTCAGAGGCTAATTAATAAGTAACGTCTTAAACTTGCGCAGTACTCCTGAACAAGGAGAATATCATAGCAGACTATTCAAGTCGATCATGAACCGGTAAGAGCGAGCACATGCGGCAACAGTGTGAGTACATCATGCCAAGGTGCGAGTCGATATGCCTGAGCCCAGGTCAAGGGTATCACTCGTCGGAGACTCGGGTGTACGGGGGTAGAGCTTGAGGCATCTACTGGGTATTTAATTAACGGACCCGTGTCTGTATTACTATAAATACTACGTGCGCTTTCATCTTACAACCCATAAATATCTACGACAACACAAGTAATACCTCAACCTCCTCGACAATGCCCAGCGCTCACCATAGCCGACGCATACAATACCTCAGTCCGCATTGGTGTACGGGGGTAGAGCTTGAGGCATCTACTGGGTATTTAACTAACGGACCCGTGTCTGTATTGCTATAAATACTACGTGCGCTTTCATCTTACAACCCATATGTTTGTCGCCTAGTATATGCTGCATTGCCATAATAGGCTTTGAAAACTGGATTGCTGACCACTATCCTATCCATTACACTTGCATCATAAAAATTCTTCCCTCATTTCTATCCTCTTCTCTTCATCCTAATTATTGAAATTGAAAGCTGATTCAATAGACAAAGGACTATTCTCATCAGAGTCATGCCAAGTCAATCAGTCACAGAAGCTTGCTGGTGTAAACCCAGTTCTGTCCCTGTAGTCACTATAGTCAATATGTTTTTTGGATTTGTAAAGCTAAAAGCTGCTGTTCCGCCTCCATAGGACTAACCATATAGTTAATGTCTTTATCCTGACAGCAATATAATCATCTGTGCCACCTCCGAATTAAAGTATTTTACCGCTGCTTTACACAACTTTGCCTCGTCGAATTCGGGGACCTTCCTCTTTTTATATATGTACTTTCTGATCGGCTTCCATCGCCCGCTCACGATCAGAAGCACGTGTATCATTCACTAGTTTACCTTTAACGCGATAACAATCGAAGACAACGAAAAGCCTCACAGGTCCTAAGCTATAAGACTGAAACCGTTGAAACGACGCTCATATATATAATAGCAGCGGTTGGTAGGTGTTTTCTAACATATGTCGACATGAAACTATAA
>NW_014035320.1:0-2049 GCF_001186125.1 Sphaeroforma arctica JP610
CTATATCTATATCTATATCTATATCTATATCTATATTTATATATATATATATCTATATATATATGTGTGTGTTTGTGTGTGTGTGTGTGTGTGTGAGACTTGTGTCTGTGTTTATGTATGTGACTGTGTCTGAGCTGCAGTCTTACTAGCTAGGATTCTATTACTGGAGAACTAACCCCAAAGGGAAGGAATCAATCGAAAAGACGCTTAGTTTCCATTTCTAGAAATAAAGTAAAAATCAGACAACCCAAACTTTTGTATTGTCATTTCGCATTGAGCCATTCGGCTTCCGTAGTTTAATCCTGATTCATTCATACACATTAAAGACCATTTGATCCACTATCGCACACTCATCCGAGAAGTGTCGCAACGAGAATTCATTTAATGGTGCATGTCAGTGCCGTCAGGGATCGGGATAGGAGACTGCAGTTGAATTAGCTGGAACACTTGTCCACATTCGTTGCACTCCAAGTCTGTGCCTGCGACCACGTTGTACCACAATGTCTCGTGGGGACGGGGGGAATCATTCAGGCCGGTTCCTCCCGTGCAACCAATGATTCTATCCTCACGGAAAGAAGGCACCAGGTGAGGGTTCTCCTCAGTTCCGAAGTGGTAGCATCTCAAATCTTTGAAGAATGGATCCTATGAACAAATAAAAATATATTATGTTACTCTCAACATGCGATTTGTATGAAACGCCTATGAATTTGTTGTATGAGACGCCCATGAATTTCCTCTATTGGTAGCACAATTTCAACCAGCACTCACAAGCACTGACAAAAGAACTTTTTAAATTAAGTTTGATTTTCTCAGAAATCGCGATACTATTGGGCAAATTTCAATTGACAATGTTGATCGAACAAATGACATTGAACACAAAATACTTTTAGCGTACTCACCATATTTCCCTTGGCGAACTCCTCGCGCTGGTATCTCTCCAAACCGACGGCCTGGTCATCTCCTGAAACAATTCCAGCTACACCAGCAGTGTTCGTGCCTGAAGTTGAAGTCGAGAAATTACAACTTTAAAATCAAAAATAGCAGAGGATGTTCAGCAGGGCACATGTGGAAGTGGAAACACATGATCACGAGAGTTCAAAGGGTGACCGATATTTTATGGGGTGGGTTATTAAAATAATACAATTTGTACAAACACGGGAGCTCAAATAGATCAAACTGAACAGGAACTCGTTTAATTCTTAACAAATAAAGAAGGGATACATGGATCTTTATACAGTTTTACACGGTAATACAACGGTCGCATTATGGTAATCTATTAGCGGTCAATTGAATCAAATCATTCCCGGCTACAAACAACTGCGTATATATTTCAACACAAACCAATAGCTCAAGAATATGATAGAGAGTTTGCATAACAATACCACTTACTGATTGCGGACATGCTGCGCAGAGTGGTTGTGCGTAGAACATTTCTTCGCAAAGCACTGGTGCGCAGGGCGGAAGATGCCAAACTGGCCTGTCTCAGGCTGTTGCGAAACATGGACATTGCAAAATATCTGTACAGAGTAGAATGAAGTCATCAATATGCTGGAAACTGAAAAATTAGATCCCGCATGAGCAAGAGCACAAGATGAAGCCACCAACAACGCTTGTTTTGAAATAAACTGCTATATACAAATATACAAATATATGTTTCGTGCAATAAATGTCACGCATGATTCCATTCAACTTGAAAATAAATCAGAAATACAAATGTCTCTGAAAAATAAATATGTTAATTTCGAAAACTGAAGATGCCAAATAAAAGCATATGCAATACTGAAAAAAAAATCATGTCAAATACTCGGAATAGCTATTAGGTCACTAATAATATTATGAATATTAATATAATATAATTGATATATATATATATATGTATGTATGTATGAATGTATGTATGTATGCATGTATATATATACATATATATATATATATATGTATGTATGTACGTATATATGTATGTATGTTTGTACGAATGTATGTATATATATATATATATATATAAATATATATATATATATATATGTATGTATGAATGTATGTATGTAT
>NW_014035319.1:0-2049 GCF_001186125.1 Sphaeroforma arctica JP610
GTGTGTGTGTGTGTGTGTGTGTGTGTGTGTGTGTGTGTGTGTGTGTGTGTGTGTGTGTGTGTGTGTGTGTGTGAGTTGTTGGGGTGTGTGTGTAGGTGTATATGTAGGTGTGTAAGTAGGTGTGTGTGTGGGTAGTTGTGTGTGCGTGTGTAGGGGTGTGTGTATGTAGGTGTGCGTATTGTAGGTGTATATGTGTAGGTGTGTGTGTGTAGGCGTGTGTGTGTAGGTGTATGTATGTAGGTGTTTATGTGTAGGTGTGTGTGTGTAGGTGTGTGTGTATAGGTGTGTGTGTATAGGTGTGTGTGTGTAGGTGTGTATGAGTGTTGTACTCTAAAGACAACAACAGTGTAGTATCACTTTGATCTGAGGTCACCCATTCAAGAGGGGCGGTCCTTGGCACCTGTTTTCGGGCAATTTGGACACATCCTGTACACTCTCTGCACACACACCCTAACTTGCGCGTATCTGTATATCCAGCAAGCATATCCATTCCGGACAAAAACGGCCCGGGAAGGACAGCACCAGGTGCAACCTCTCTGAAATCGGACAAAGTTCGGGTGACCTCGCCCACTCAGTCGCCACTGGTAGGTGCCCTGTCCAGTCAATCGGATCTCAATGCGAAGGCCACAGCCGCCAGCAGGTACCGAACTGACTTTGAGGAGATCGAGTTCATTGGCAAGGGAGGCTTCGCGGATGTGGTCAAGGTATGGGTGGGCTGTTGTGTGGGTGTAGCAGGGAGTAGACTATCATGTAGGTAAGATGGAACATCTATATTTGGCATATCTAGTATAGACCCCCGGTCCTCTGAGGGTAAAGGGTATGCTCCAGTAGACTCAGGTGTGCACTTGTTGTTTGTTGTGGCAGGGGTGTGGTAGATGTGGGGAGCCCTGTTGCCCTGACTCACCTTTCTTATGGGCCACCCCGAAATGTTTTAGACTGTATGGTGTAGGTAAAAACTCTAAAACCCTAAAACCCCGAAATGGCTCTGTATTGTGTAGGTAAAACTAAAACACTAAAATCCCGAAATGACACTGTATGGTGTAGGTAACCCAAATACAACCTACAATGATCTACCTCTCATATCGGCCCCTCCCCCCTGTCTCGTCTACACACACTACACACACCATTCTCCTCACCCTCCCCCCATCACCCCCAAATGGGACTGTATGCTGTAGGTTAAAAACAGGTTAGACGGGCGCATCTACGCCATCAAGAAGATTAAATTGGACGGCAAGGACGCCCTCTTCAACAACCGCATCATTCGCGAGGTTACGCTGCTGTCACAACTGCACCACGAGTACATTGGTAGGGCGTGTGGCTGTGGGGGGGGTTGGGGGCGTGTGAGATGTGTTTGCTTGTGTGTGTTGCATTTGGTGATGTATATGAGTGCATTGAATGTGTGGTGTTGAGATGTGTTGTTTGTGTGTGTTGTATTTGATGATGTAAATGTGTGGTGTTGAGATGTGTTTGTTTGTGTGTGTTGTATTTGATGATGTATATGTGTGGTGTTAAGATGTGTTTGTTTGTGTGTGTTGTATTTGGGAATGTATATGAGTGGAGTGATGTGTGGTGTTGAGATGTGTTTGTTTATGTGGGTTGTATTTGGGAATGTATGTGAGTGCATTGAATGTTTGGTGTTGAGATGTGTTAGTTTTTGTGTGTTGTATTTGGGGATGTATATAAGTGGTGGTGGCTGATGGAGTGTCCTGTGTCATGCAGGCATGCTTGTCAGGTCATTGTGTAGTCGGCCGTATAAACGAGGTTTGCGCCGGATAAACTAGGTTTTTACTTCGTTAACAGGTAATGCAATTACAGCACCCCATGGGAAACCTGTCTAAAAACCCCCCTTCTACGTTATCACTCTGTTAATCTATAACCACAATCGCACCGATCAATTCGTATGACTATAAGTGGGCACGTGTCACAGTTGCAGTACATAGCATATGGATTGTATTAACGTAACGTGTCTTCCCCTGTCCTATACTTCCTGCTAGTGTCAACTCATTACTGTGACAGCGCGTTAATCCACTTCTACTATTCTTCACATCG
>NW_014035318.1:0-2048 GCF_001186125.1 Sphaeroforma arctica JP610
GTATATATAATAGTGTGTGTGTGTGTGTGTGTGTGTGTGTGTGTGTGTGTGTGTGTGTGTGTGTGTGTGTGTTGTGTGTGTGTGTGTGTGTGTGTGTTTGTATGTGTCTGTGTTTGTATGTGTCTGTGTCTGTGTCTATGTCTATGTTTGTATATATACTTGTGTGATTTTATATTTACGTGTAATAGCATGTGAACGGAAGTGCCTGTGTGGGCGTGTACTTATCTATGCATAAGTATAGTATGTATGTATGTACGTATATGTATATATATATATATATATATACTAACTATCATTTGGCCCAACTAATTTCTGGTCCACATAGTTCTTAAAACATCTCATCTCTATCATCTCTGATTCCTACCTGCGCTCACTCCACCTGCCATATTTAGCCATCCGGTCTGATGACGCGCGGGAACGCGAAAAAGAAAAGAATCTGGTTGGTCGGCTGTGGTTGCATTTGGCTTATGTGTATAGAGAATTGGGCGAATTCGATGTGCTCAGTGGACTGTTAAGCGGCGACAGGGGCCAAGGACAAGGGCTGCTCTCGTATGTCTATTTTTATCTGTCTGTGTGGGTGTGGTGTGGGTGTGTATGTATGTAAGTATGTATTTAGCATTGCACTTGGCTTGCATGACGGTGTAAGAAATAGGACTTATGATTTTACTAGACCCTAATCAGGACGGTTGGATTTATGTGTTGTGGCTACGGATATGTAGTACCACCATCAATATGTTTCGCTGCCGTTTAAAGGATTGCGGTTTATCTATAAAAAAATTGTTCTATATTTAGAGCTATTGTTTTTCCTTTATAGCCGGAATTTATTCCACACTTTTGCAACACTACTTGTTTATGTATTAGTTCTTATTTTGAGTATATCCTATTTTTAGAAACTCTGTGACTGATGCTATAGTACAGTCCCTTGAAGCAATATACGAGTTCAGACAACACATACCCATTAGATGTATTAAGGCTTTTTTTTGTGGCGTGATCTGTCTTTAAACACCCAATAACCGATGATATAGGAAAGGCCTTAAATCAAAATGCTGGTCCATACTCCTTATATACCTACTATCACCTAATATGCCTGGTCGTAATTTTGGCTAAATTTATGTCATCACAAGAATATGCTCGCGATTTAGCACTATAGTACAACCTGTACATTACAATTTATCCAGTATATGTTACTTCACTGCGTGGCTTTGACCGTCATTTTTTGTTTTCTTCTCAGTGACACCATGGGGAATGAAATGAGAGAGGCGCTAAAGGCGGAAGGCGCCAGTGATTGGGTTAAAGCCGAAAAGAGCTTCCAAACACTGCTGCACAGAGGGTATGTCCTAGACCCTACAACCCTAAATAAAGGGCACGTTCTTGCTATAATCTAGACCCTAAACCCCCAATGAGGGGACATGTTCTACACCCTAGCCCCCTATAAAGGGGCCATGTTCTAAGCACTAAACCTCTAAGACGAGGGTATGTTCTAAAACCTAAGCCCTTCAATACAGGCCCTAAAATTTAGGATACATGCCTAATGTATACGTACATGTGTATATATGTAGGTATAATGTATATACGTGAATGTAAACGCAACCTATTCCGAGTACGATGATATACAAGTGTCATCGAGAAGAGTCTTAAGTGCACACACACCCTTGCAATCATTGCAACTGTAGTTATGCATAATATAGCTGTGTAGTCACTATCATAAATGTGTATTCACCAAGTTTCAAGTCACCTCTCCAATACGATGCATACATATTCTGCCTCTCCTGAGCGTGGCTATATACAGATCGTTTGTCAACGGTTGCTATAATTAGAAAACTCTCTATCACTATCCAGAGCACAGTCAGAAGACGCCAAGTCACAGACAGCACAAACTGCGTTTGTGATGAACGGCTACTGCGACGCAGCGGCACACCTCACGCGGTGGGATGCACTGGTGCACGAAGTGGCGGAGCATTACAGTGCCTTCAGTCCACCCTTCAGTAAGTGGTACTTATATTGATATGCATATGTTTATGAATGTATGTATGTATGCATCTATTTAT
>NW_014035317.1:0-2048 GCF_001186125.1 Sphaeroforma arctica JP610
TGTGTGTGTGTGTGTGTGTGTGTGTGTGTGTGTGTGTGTGTGTGTGTGTGTGTGTGTGTGTGTGTTTATTGCTTATATATAGGAACAACTCGAGGTACGTGTGGTATATCGATGCTTTCCATATCTCGCGAGTTCAGGACTTCAGGTGATCGTGTAAATATATACATATTTACGTGCCATTTTGTCTCTCGTACATAGAGACGTAGACTCGTATTTAGTCTCGCAGTGTCGAAATAAATATTTAGATACTTGCCCCAGGCCCAGTGGAGTCAGACCGTAGTTCGCCGTTTGTTGTTTTTTGGAAATATTTTCATACAATAAATATGGTTGATGTCATAATTGTTTTTTTTGTTATAAAAACTGTCTAGACCGAAGTGTCAACACTCACAACAACACTGTCAATCTGATTTCTGGCATTGACATTTTTTTGGGGTTGCCATCATTACTCTGCGTTGGAGTAACATTCCAATCGGCTTACAATCTATATACCCCCCACATATAGTATATAGAGATAATATCAAACTTATCATGATACTAGCAAGAGCTGTGACTGGCCTGTGAGCCTTCGACCTCCCGTCTCACTGTCTCAGGCCTGTGTATAGCTCAATTTTTGCCAAGCGTTTCGTCATGTGTAAATAGTACAGCATTTAGGTGTATCATGTATTGTAAGTATGTATGCAGTACTTAAGGACAGTCGGATATAAATAGTTACTATATCTTCTTATCATATGTAAACCCCCTACACTAGTTTCGAGATTATTCGTTTTTATCAACCGTCATAGGCTTTGACCCACAGAACATAGCTCTCCCTTGTATATCACAACTAAATACTCTGCTTTTTCCTGGGACATCTAAATATATATATAGTCGTATACATGTATACCATCACCATGCCGTCGCTCATGCGTCTCAACTCGGCAGCCGTGCTCACCGTTGTGCTTACTTTGGCATGCGACGCACAAATGAGTATGTCGTCATAAGCTCATAAACATCGATTAGATTAGCAAGCGTGTGTGTGTTCACTATCTATGCATACGGTAACTATCTCCGTTATACGATGAATTAGTAAGTTTACTCTTTGTAAGAAGGTATATACGAGCACCTAACGCAATATATACTCTCCCAATTTCCACTATTACATATTACGAGATCTATCACATACAGGTATATACTACACGAATGTATGTATACATGCAACGACTTTTCATGTACAAAAACGTGTAAACCAAATCGGTTTCTCAGACTCAGAGTAAGTATGATTTTCCAAGTACAAAGAGCACACATAAGTAGACGTACAACCCTCACGTACAAATATCTACGGGCACGCATACAAGTACAATTTTGCCTATAACTTACCAAGGGATGCTGTTTTATTTGTTTATGAGCATCCTTTCGAATAACAGCAGAAGTGACCTGCATTCTAAGGTATATTTGTGGATACAAAATATATTATGTATATATCATTGCAACTAGTGATAATCATGAACGTTCGGAATCTGAGAAGTGATCATCAATGTAAAGTAAGTAGTTTGTATGCATTCATTTCGCTTGGGATCTGTATGTATATCGACAATTCAATTTGGCTAACGAATCAACACATCACTTATAGATTGTTTACTCAAAACTCAGTAAGGTGCATCATGTTTGTTATCTCAAACTATTGGTCACACTCCCACTCGTTCACTTTTCACGAGTACTTGTATTGTTTCTCAATTTAGTCCTGCGTTGGATTAGCTCTAACGATAAGAAACTCATATTTCGAATCATTTATTTGGTTGTAGTGTTCAATCCTAAGATGGAGGCTCTGCAGAATCTGCCCTGTAATGAAAAACTGCCAAGGTATGCACCACTTTGTTTCTATCTCAGTATTGACCTCGGAAATTGATATAGTGACAGATATACATGTACGTACTATTATTGTCGAGCACGAAATCGTCTATACGATCAAAGTTAAATCAGCACGACGGCTGTGGAAACATAAAATTACTAAGTAGGATATTTGGTGTCAACCCTACACCATCCCCTATCTCTATGGCTCGGCATATATA
>NW_014035316.1:0-2047 GCF_001186125.1 Sphaeroforma arctica JP610
TATTATAATATATGTCTGAATTGACTCACCTAAATAAATTTGTATATTTTTATATCTGAGATAGATGAATCTATAGATCTGAGATAAAATAATACATATATTTATATTACTGAGGTAAATGAATTTATAAATTTCGATGTCTGAGATAGATACTTATATACACGTTTAAAAATGTGAGATAAATACATTTATAAATACGAGATAATAAATTAACATATTTCTGTATCTGACAATGACTCACCTAGCAAAAGACTCATATTGGGTCTAAGCAATCTTGTAGATTACGAATATAAAACGCCTTAACGCCTTAACGTAAAGCAGTGACAATACCATGTACAAAAAGACAATATATATACATGAGCAAGCACATGTGTAATAACTATATAATTGACGACTATGATGAGGCAGGGTGCACACAGCTAACAATACCATGTACGAGACGAAACAACAATGAACAGCCACGTGCAAGCATGTGTGCAATTAACAAGTACATACAAACATATTACATACACAACACATTACATACACAACACATTACATACACAACACATTACATACACAACACATTACATACACAACACCCTTGACGACCATGATCAGACAGGGTATAAGAAGCGCTCGCAGGAAGATTGGGATCCAGATATTGGAGGCGGTCAGGCCCATGCGATAGGGCACACAGAAACGGCCCAGCGTGTCTGTGGCTGAGAAGATCAGCAACAGAATCACGGGCCACCAATCCCCAGTCCATTTGGGGTTGGAATAGCACGGCACCG
Source organism: Sphaeroforma arctica JP610 (assembly GCF_001186125.1). Taxonomy (NCBI): domain Eukaryota; class Ichthyosporea; order Ichthyophonida; genus Sphaeroforma; species Sphaeroforma arctica. Next base: position 774 of record NW_014035316.1, read on the forward strand.
CCGAGATGAGCCCAGGCCACAGCGACAGTGTGATGGTGAAGAAGGTCAGTACAAGCGCGGCGTTTGGCGCTACCTGAATATGTGAAGGTGTGAGTGGCAGTTCTCGGGGTTATTAAGTAGGTGAGATGTTGGCGAGTGGGACTGTGATAGTCTTGGGATGCCGGTGATACGTGCTAGTGAGGGTGTTTCTGTTTATGTATTTAGTATGGCAGTTTAGTGATACGTGTTAGTGAGGGTGTTTCTGTTTTTAGTATGGTAGTTTAGTGATACGTGCTAGTGAGGGTGTTTCTGTTTATGTATTTAGTATGGTAGTTTAGTAATACGTGCTAGTGAGAGTGTTTCTGTTTTTAGTATGGTAGTTTAGTGATACGTGCTAGTGAGGGTGCTTCTGTTTATGTATTTAGTATGGTAGTATAGTGATACGTGCTAGTGAGGGTGTTTCTGTTTATGTATATAGTAAGGTAGTTTAGTGATACGTGCTAGTGAGGGTGTTTCTGTTTATGTATTTAGTATGGTAGTATAGTGATACGTGCTAGTGAGGGTGATTCGTTTATGTATTTAGTATGGTAATTTAGTGATACATGCTAGTGAGGATATTTTTAGTTTATGTCTATAGTGGGTAGTTTAGTGATACGTGATAGTGGTGGTATTTGGCTTATGTATATAGTAGGAAGTTTGGATATTGTTGAGTGGTCGTTAATACGTGCTAGTAGGGCGGCGTCTGGCGCACACATGCCGCATTAAACATACACAGGCAATAAACCCTACAACCCTAAACTCCAAATAAACTAACGGATGCACCCGTGACACTATCTCATACCATTGCTCGGCGGTCACGTCCCTGGTATCGACAACAGACAGACAAGGCCGTTTAAAAGACCCTCAAAACGCTTCCAACGAATCCACCTTATTCCACCAATCATTGAGAATTATATACGAGACAGGGACAACATCTCTCCCAGTCACCCAATGCACTCGTACATCCCACACATGTACAATCCATCCATAACCGTCAACAAAACAACACATATATCATTACTATCACACGTACCTTCCGAAGTATCGCACTCCGTTGCTCAGCAGTCATGTCGCTACCATCCTCCTCAGGCATGGCTTCCAACAGCGCAGCATCCTCACCCGCGTCTGCTCCCCGAGCTTCGGCCAAACGGTCCTTGGCCACAGGTGTCCTCAGAAGGGCGTAGTACCCGACAATACAAAACAAAAGAGTTGCCGCGCCTGTGGGATGCAGTAGGGGTGAACGGGAAGGTGAATAT
>NW_014035315.1:0-2047 GCF_001186125.1 Sphaeroforma arctica JP610
ACTTTACTAAAAGACTCATTTCGTTTATTTACTTTGAAATTATCACGATGCTTAGATTTTACCTACGAGTTTAATTACTCTAAGACCCAACTTTACTAAAAGTCTCATTCCGTATATTTACTTTGAAATTTGCACGATACTTAGAATTTACCTACGCGTTTATTTATTCTAAGGCATTAATATCGCCTTGATAGACCGAATCTTACAGAGGGATGGCAACCCCCAAAAAAAAGATGAGGTGCGGCAGCGGTTGTAGTAGCCTTTAAAAAAGTTGCTAAGGAAAGAGATGTACATGAAGCTGGATGCCACTACTAGAAACGTGACTGCTACCAAATTTATCATACCATAACAATGTTGACATGCGAGGATGTCAGATACGTGAGTTGAATCAAAATTGGTCGAGGTTTATCTAGAATCTGGTGCAACACTGACTTTCATCACGCGTAATGTGCTTGCTACCAACAAGCTAACACGCTAAACATAGAGATCACGACATACACAGATAAATTTTTACCGGTATTGAATATATGGTCGTGTTGCAGCAATTGGGTACTAGCTTATCTAATCTCAGTGGCAACATGAGCATGGTCAGGCGCAACTAAACTGTCACTGCAGTGTATCATGCCTCATGTTTGTACTTCCCTAGAAGAGGACGGCTTAAAGATCTGATGCGCTGCTTCGAACCATAGGTTCTTCCGTCGATTGGCTGTGAGCATAATATGTCCAGATTCTTTCAAAGACCTAGATAACAAGACTAGACTGCTAGTATCGATTGGGTCCTTTCGGTCCTTTCGATCAGATCTGTATGTCGTTGGTAGTTTACCTATGTCCTTTACAAACTTCTTGCCTACCACAGCCTTCTCGGTCAGAATCACTCTTAGTTCTGAATCAATCTTAGTCTGGAAATGCGTAGCCATTGTCATATAAAGACTGGCGGCATCAATCCTACATAGATCCATCGCTTCGAATGAAGCTGCCTCGGCCTTGTTCATTTGAACAGTGAATTCAGCAATTTTCAAATCACTACTAGAGTGATCTGATCCCTTCTTTTCTGATTGCATCTGACCATGCAGTCAGTTATCTGCCTCATCATTTGATCCATCGATCTGTTCAATGTTAATGAACGCTTCGGATGGGACAGCATCTTTTGTCGTCTTTGGGATAGCCGCTGGGGGCGAACTGTCTCCCGATGACGACAAGAATTTTCTAGCTTTCACATGATCAGGTTTAGGCTCTTCGGTCGGGTTGTCCTTTTGAGTAAGCTCAACAGCAAGAATGACCTCGTAGCCGTCGTCTTCCATAGCCCATAGCAACAAGTACTTCCAACAGACGCTCAACTTATGTTGAGATTAGTTAAATTGATCCCAAACCGTTTTTGCAAAACGGGACAAAAGTGAGTATACATTCTTATTACGTGATTAGGTAATGAACATTATGCAGTACCACCTGCAGCGGACTTCTCCCACTAGATTGACGTCTTAACCGTCTCAGGAGCACCTTTTTTATACTCTAATATATTTTTATATATGACGCAAGCTGGTCAAAATATACTACAACAGATAAACCTCTAAATATAGTGCGCGGTACGATATGACGATGCTGCAAAAGCTCATCAAAAGGAATTTGTCGTGAGAGGATATCGACTGCCAAGTTTTTAGACTTATGACATAATTGTGATGAATTTTTAAACGCCATTCCAGAACAAGTTGATTTGACCACAAATAGCATCTTGAAATCTGCGGCCATTTATGTAATTGTTCTTTCACACACAGCGGAGGATTTTCCTTCTGTGGAGATAACAATAGTCCGCATATATGACCTAATATATCCCTCGACTATACCTAACACGGTACTGACCTCTAAATATAGTGCGCGGTACGATATGACGATGCTGCAAAAGCTCATCAAAAGGAATTTGTCGTGAGAGGTGTGATCACTCGGAATGGAACACAGTAGAGGGAAATAGTTCTTCAGGTCGTTTCAAAAGCGTATGTTTTAGGTTGACGTATACCACCTCTGTCCAATGTATCGACTGCCAAGTTTTTAG
>NW_014035313.1:0-2046 GCF_001186125.1 Sphaeroforma arctica JP610
CACACACACACACACACACACACATATATATATATATATATGTGTACACACACACACACACACACACACACACACACATATATATATATAGATATGTGTATTGACAAGCATAGTTATTCCAAATAAAAATATTAAAGCCCAATTAAGCATATTATTTTTTCATACGATACATTGTAACACATGAGCATACACATAGCAGGGAAGGATTAATAACCTGTAATTTTGAACTCACTCTCGTCATAGTATAATGCATTTAATTACTACACGCACACAAGGCCGCACACTTAAGAGACACGCACAAAATCGTACTTAACAAAGATAGGGGATCAAACCCAAGGAAGTTAAGCATCAGTTTGAACATTAGCATACAAAGCTACTCACCTGGGCACTTCGCGAAGCAGGAATTGTACATCTACCATGAAATTGAACACCAGCAATCTGCGAATGTCCCCAGCGAGTATGTCTTGCAGGGACCACGTGCTTATATTGGCGTTCGGATGCAGGTACTTGATTGTGTTGAGGCGATAGAAGGGACACACCACCGGCGAGCGTCTGATATAAATCGGGAATGAGAAGTGTAAGGGTTATCGTTAATGTTATGATGGGAGTACTGAGTGGTAATTTATAACGGAAAACATCAAAGTATACAAATACACGTATCCTCTTGTGGTATGTTTGGCAGTACATGTATTGCGCAGTGGCTTCACTGTTGGAAACTGTACACGTTGTACCGTGATGCCATTCTACAGTCGCCCGAGCGCGAGTGTAGTCTTATCATGAGTCATTTTAAGATTGCAAGAGACAATAACAAATTGATCACGTCTTGATGGGTACGATTATCATGATACATTTTAAGATAGCAAGAGACAAATAACAAATTGATCAAGTCTTGATGGGTACGATTATCATGATACATTTTAAGATAGCAAGAGACAGAGAACAAACGGATAATACACTCAGTACGAAGTACAACATTGTAGTATGATCTATTTGAAGTTCTATATTGCATTTTGGTACTCTAGGAGTGTTAAAATATGAATTGGTATATTATGACGTATTCTATCATAACTTGGCAAATACCTCACGAGGTGTCTGTTGGTCCCTGCAATCTTCTTCAACGCTCTGCCACCAGCATCATATTGCCTTCTTTTCATTATGGGTGTGAGTGTATATCTATTCTCTGCAGAGTGCAATGTAGTAGCGAGCTGGTACACACAACGACACGTATTAAACGGCTTATGATTTAAACGGCATACAATGCACGTGTATATTTACATATGTGTATAGAGATGAGATGCAATGGCACTATATAATTTTTTTTGAAAATATTTATGAACCTTCTTCTTCTTCCACTTGTGTAAATATATCGTAATATTATAAAATGATGCGAATCCGGCAACCTGCGATGCGATTGGGCCCGAATATTTTGGCGCCATTTCAATAAATCTGTTATTAAATTTGCCCCAATTGTGTCGAATGTACATTGTACAACCAGAAGTGTCTGTGTGTGCGTGTGCGTGTTCATTTCACAGTTGAGGTTGAAATTTTGAATACAAAATTATAACTGAACACGGGCCAAAATAAGTGATTGTCTCGGCTTGATCTAGAAACAAAACCTTTATAGGTCTATTGAACAATAAAGTCTTCTAAATAAACAGAAGGAACTTTTGAGTAAATACATATAATAACGTCTTCTGCACTTGGCGGGCACTTTCTAAATCACTGAAGGGGCATAGCAGATTTATGCAATATTACATAAGGGTCTATGTGATCAATGTATTTCTAGACACCATCTTCTCTCAATGTTCTCTTGACAAAACTGGGATGTGATTCTTAAAGTTTAATTTATACTATACTAGTGGATGAGGATACCGAATGACTAACCAGTTTCATAGATGGATCCAAGTGATATCGGTGGACGGGTAATACTGCTTCATACTAACATGAGTTAATCCATACATGGTTCCACATAACCTATCACTCTAATTTGAAGATAGGGTTCAATGCTTAAATAATCACGCGCACAGAAAGTTGAGATATAGCGCC
>NW_014035312.1:0-2046 GCF_001186125.1 Sphaeroforma arctica JP610
TAGAGAGTGGAATCTCTGATTCTTTGACCTTGTTAAGGAAGGTCTCAGAAGGGGTTCATTTGGTTGTTCCAATGGGACCTATACGACATATTATAGTTTGTCTCCAGGGCGTCTTCTGGACGGCTCGGGTACCCTGATATAGGAAAGTATCTTCTTCCCTATCTAAATATATTGGCTCGCATTGTATCATGCTTATTAATTTCTTGAACCATGTATCTTTACTCCGTAATGGGCAACACAACGTGATGGTAGCTTTATGTATATGAACATAATTTAATAGCTGGGCAATTAACTGCCATGGTGGAGTAGCCCACGCATTTTCTATTTGAAAGGCGTCTCCCAAAGGATGATTTAAAGTCCTGTAATTCGATAGTTGTGCATTATGATGTGCAGCAAACATATCTATGGTATGTGGCCCAAATATCTATTAAGCCAGTTCAAACCACCTGGGATTACATTTCCAGTCAGTAGCTAGTAACTCACGTACGGATTTATTAAAGTCCGGTACGAAGCGTGATAACATATCCGGTAAACGGTTATATATTCCTGGCAGATGTTTTATATCAAAATGAAACTTTGATATTGTATCATGCCAGCGACTCAGTAATTGTGAGTCGGATTTCATCTCTTTCATATATTGAAGAGATTTCTGATCACACATCAGCGTAAATGCTGTTCAGTATAAGTAATCTCGGAAGTGTGTTAGAGCTGCCACTATGGCTAATAGCTCTTGTTTAACAGTTGGATAATTCAACTGTGAAGCATTCATTGCTCGACTAAAGAATTGTATATATCTAAGTTTGTTATCTATAACCTGTTATAATACTCCTCCTAAGGCTAAGTCGGAGGCGTCCATTGCTATTTCAAACGGCACGCCATCGACTGGTCCTTGTACAACTGGAGCTTGTTGGACTGCGTGTTTGAGCGCTTAAAATGCGTCATCACACTCTTTAGTCCACAAGTCTCCTAGTTTGCCTTTATGAGATCTTAAGGGTCCAAAAGGTTTAAGGTAATCAGCCAAGTGCGGTACTCCATCTGAAAAGAAGTTTACAAACCCACACATGCTGTTCACATCTTTTCCTGTAGTTGGTGTTCGCCAATCTAACAGGTGTTCCACCTTACCGGGGTCGATTTTAATACCTTCCCCGGATATATGGTAGCCTAAGAGCTGTATTTCGTTCATTGCGAAGTGGCATTTATTCTCGTTAATCTTGAAGTTTTGCTCGTTGAGTCTCTTAAGCACTCGTCTGACTAATGCGGCGTGTTTGCCCTTAGTTTTAGAAAAGATGACTATGTCATTTATATAGACTTGCACGTTAGGCATGTCTGCAAACATTTCCTCCATTACTTGTTGGAAGAATGCTGGTAAAGAGTGTACCCCGAAAGGTGCACCTCTGAACCTGTATTGTTTACCTTTCCACGTAAAACTAAAGTATTTACGATGTGGTTCATATATCTGCATTTGATGGTATCCTTGTGTCAGGGCTATAGTTGTAAACACTGTAGCACCTTTTATCCTTCGCAGTAGCTCGTTAATACGAGGTAAGTGAAAGCTATGAGTCGGCAACAATTTTTTTATTGGACTCATATCTAAACATACTCTGACTTTCTTAAACGATCCGTCAGAGTTATGTTGGTCTACGGTTAGCAGTGCCAAGTTAACTGGCGTTTGTTGATAGTTAATTTCTATCACTCCATCTGCTAGCCATTTCTCAACTTGTTCTTTTACCACAGCCTCGTGTCTCCAGGATACATAGTTCCTTGAGGGATACTTTAACTGTGTAAAGTCTACCTTGGTTAAGTCAAGGCTGACATATCCGTCGTTAAAACGGAATTATGCCCAATCTGTGGTCTTTATCTTCTTATTAACAAGAATCAGATCCATGATTTTGTTCGCAAAGTCAGGTATTAATGCTTTGACTGTGTCTGACGGGGGCTTATATGGATTCAGACAGTTATCGTCTGATTGATCCTTTAATGGATCTATGATAGTTGGTAAACCAGTTACGGTTATACCTAGAGTGAGTAAATCACTCATTCCGACTA
>NW_014035311.1:0-2046 GCF_001186125.1 Sphaeroforma arctica JP610
TTTATATACATGTATATATATTAAAAACGAATACTATACATACAGTGTACAGTTGTACACTGTACACTGTACAGCTAACCTCAATTAAAAGTTATAACATTTATTTTGTATGTTTTTTACATTAAAGGACACCTTTTATACCTATATATGCCCTTCTCAAATTCTGTAGCTGATATATTGTCCTGGGTGTTGGTCCCAAATACCAAGTACCAACTACCAAGTGTCAGGTTTAACATTTATGATTGGCTAAAATTCATTTTAGGCCCAAATTTTGAAATTTATAGAACACCTTTTCAAGTACAAATTTGAAATTCATATACAATATTTTGTCCCAAATAAGAGTTATAACTTTTATATTCCAAAAAGTAACAGTTAAAGGTTTAACGTCTATACAGAGACCCCATAACTTTATGAGGTTAGCTGTACAGTAGTCACATCAAAAAATGTATCTATTTATGTATTTTGAAGGAAGAAAAAAAAATGTACATATTTACATATTTCAGTTTTCATAAATATTATAGTCTTCTAAATAAGTCAGCTTTTTCTACAAATACCATTTTCTAAAAACAAGTAATACAGTATTTTTAAATACGCTGAACGTATCGCCTTATGCAAATATTTTATTGTTGTTGTTTTTTTAAATAATTATACTCGCAGAGACGCAGACTCGCAGTCGCAGGCACACAGTACATACTACTTTTTTTTTTAAAGCAAATATTATTTGGTATTTACACAGCATGTTTAAAATGTAGTACATACAGTATTCACTGAATATTTACAGTGATGAGTACACACTACACACTACAGTCTACAATAGAGACTATTTACACACTACACACTGAACAGTATTTACAGTGTAAGTATGTAAATACAGTTGTACACCCATGACTCAGCCTCTCAGGCCTCAGCAGTCAGCCCTCAGGTCACAGTGTCAAAAAAGCCAATACTTTTTTGTAGTAAAAAAAATTTTAAAAACACCTTTTTGTCTACATTGTTAAAAATAGATATTTAATATTTATGCTTTTGTTTTGTTTGTTTTGTTTTTGTCAACTGTGAAGTATTGGCACAGTGACACCCGCTGACACACAGTCACAGACTCACAGTTCACATACAGTCACACACAACACACAACAACAACAAGAGAGAGCGAAGTCAGAAGTGACACTCACACAGCCTCACAGGTCTGTCAACTGGACTCAACACTCAACACTCGACACACGACAACAAGACAACAAGAGTCCAGACTCCAGACAGTGGGTGAGTGGACTGTGGACTGTGGAGTGATGAGTGTGTGAGATCTGCTCTGAGCTGCACACCGTCTGATCCAGTGATCTCAATCTGCAACTTTTTATTTCCTTTTCTATTTATAAAAACTTCTCGGCTGTTCTAAATTTAACGTAGGGTTCAAGATACATACTTCAAATGCAGCCAGAGCCCAGTATAGGCAGCAATTGTGTATATATATAAAATTGTAAAAATCCCAAAATAAAACAAAATACAAGGAGCTGGTAGAAATATATATATATATATATTTTTTCTTCTTCTTTATACTGTGTAATTTTCAAGCTATGACTATACACACAGCCAGTCAAAACCATAAATATATTTATTTATGTGCAAAGTTTTGTCACTCTTCTTGTGAGTGTATATTTTTTTAATATGAGTGTATATTTTTTTGATATATTTACTGTGTATTAGACTGGGGGGTTTTTTTTAATTTTAACACTCGAGTTTTTACTATTGGTGAACAAGGTAGATGTTTGCTAAATACCTCTTGTTGACTATCCCCAGCCCAGAGTGTATAAAAGGACCTGACTTGGGTCAGGGATTCAGGGTTCTAAATACAAATTAAGACTCGGCGGCTCTCTACTAAAATAGACAATATTTACCACAATAGTGCTCAGCAGGCACCAAGCAGTTCCAGCGCTCAGCAGGGGTCTCGTGTCCTTGGTCCGGATGTCCGTCCAACGCCTCAGTGTCCTACTGTCCGACTCCTTGTCCTAAAGATGTCCAAGTCCTAGTCCTTAAGCCAGGATCCGGTCATTT
>NW_014035310.1:0-2046 GCF_001186125.1 Sphaeroforma arctica JP610
GGATATATGGATATAAAATGTATATGTGAATATATAGATATATGTGTGTGTGTTTGTGTATTTGTGTGTGAGTATGTTTGAATATATATATATATATATATGTATGTATATGTATACGTATATGTATGCCTTTATATATATGTATGTATGCGTATATGTATGTACGTATATGTATTTGTATATGTATATATGTATATATGTATATATATATGTGTGTGTGTGTGTATATGTTTGTATGTATATAGATATATATATATATATATATTACGTTTTGGACATTCTCAGTCCAGAATCAACTTCGGGTGTGTTGTCATGTATGCTAATATCATCTTTTCAGGAACGTGGGGACACATGATGAGAGAATAGGCAATTTGCTGCAGTTGTAAATCCAATTTAATGATTTTCTTTTTATCCTCAATCGGGTTTGTGTCTGTGCGAGACTGTTTGATTCGGGTTCTAGCTCAATCGGTGTGTGTGCCCGCCCGTACGACCTCTGGCTATAAATAGAACGCATCCTGGTCAGTGAATACCCCTTCAATACACTCACTCATAAATACAAATCAAAGCATTATCAATCTCACATATTCTAACCGTCCAATCACTGTCCACTCTACTCACATGACCGCAAGTGAACTCAGAGTGGCACACATCCACCCACACCTCTCAATTGCCCAACCAACACTTGCTTACATTACATGCACAGACTGGAAGTGTCTGAACTGCAAGAGCTCGTAGAGATGCGTGAGAAGATGCACGCCAGTTTATTAGCCGAGGTGGATAAGCAGCACCGTGATTTTGGGTAAGTTTATATGAAGATGTTGGTATATGTACCACATTTTGGGTGTATGGAACCGGATTTTGAATATTTGTAGCTGCTTTTCGAATATTTACATCGTGATTTTGGGTAAGTTTATATGAAGACGTTGGTACATGTACCACATTTTGGCTGTATGGAACCGGATTTGGATGTTTGTTGCTGCTTTTCGAATAGTTACATCGTGATTTTGGGCACGTGATGTGGCGAAGGTACGACGTAAGCCGCCTGAACGAATTGACATAAAACGTTTGTACTTCTGTGTATGTCATTGTGTCTAAGGTATGACCTTGGATTTGCTCAACCATGGATAGTCACACGTGTATTATGTTATGTGTCTGTATGTGTCTGTGTCTCTATGGTACGTTCTGTTCAGCAATACTCAAGCTGACTGGCTGGGGTTCGTGCTTAATACTTATCTTCATGTCACTTATTCTGTATACCTACTTAGTTTACCTACTAGGTATACCTACTTTATATACCTACTTAGTTTACCTACTAAGTATACCTACTTAACATACCTACTTAGTTTACCTACTAAGTATACCTACTTTATATACCTACTAAGTATACCTGCTTAATATACCTAATTAGTTTACCTACTAAATATACCTACTTAATACACCTACTTGGTACGCTTAGTCAGTATACCTAAACAATTGTCACACAGTGAATCTGATTCGAAATGAGGTGCCCATTTATTTATATCTCACACTTCGCTTATCAGGCAAATAGTAATGGATTTGACATCCAGATTAGAGCAGCAGGACGAGGAAGCAGAAAGGTTAAAACAAGTATGTCTGAGACGCTCTAAGTTCCTACGAGTCCCAACGTTCAATTTCTGTGCTTCTTTGATTGGAATAGCTTGTATGCACGCGGATATGCCTACGTACCATTGTGGTTGTTTGTACAAAAGTGTTTGCATGTAAACGTATATGTACATACCAATGGTATGCTATATGTACGACTATGTAGAAATATGTAGGTATCTGTTGGTTATTGGTGTCCATGTAAGAGCAACTATTATGGTCCCTTCGGACTTGATTTACTGTCATTGATTGGGATTTCACAAAGGCTCGTGTCTTCATTCGCCCGAAAATTTTGAGAATTTAATTGCCGTTAATAGGTATATATATATAGTTTTGTGTGTGTGTATGTGCGTATAATATATATATATATATATATATATATATATATATATATATATGTGTTGTTGTTGTTGTTAGTATATA
>NW_014035309.1:0-2045 GCF_001186125.1 Sphaeroforma arctica JP610
ATATATATATATATGCCATATATATATATATATATATATATATATAGATATATTCTCATGTCTATTATATTATACGAGTAAAAATTGAAAAGGACTTCGTGTATACACTATAAAAGTTGAACATAAAAAGAGCTGTGAAAATTAAGATTTACGGACTCGTGTGCAAGTTGAAATCAATTCACTAAATTTCCGATCACAAAAGCCGAATTTAATACAATACGACATGCACTCGAAAAACATTCCTTCTTGTATTTTAAAACAATAACAAGCCAAAAGATAACTTATGTTTAGTCCACAACAAGATCAGATGTGATTTATTAATCAGTGGTACTGTCGTCAACATTCTCAAGATATAGAAAGTTGTTGATGTACTGGTTCCGTAAAACAGCAAACAAAACATGCACAGGTGCACTGCATAGAAATGTACTTCTAAAAGACGCTGCAGCGTTAAGCTGAAACCAAATACGAGATGAAGCAAGTAGACAAAGCGCCTTTGCAGCACATGTATATGATTTTCAAGAACACGTACCACTACGCGTCATGTGCTTGTTGTAGCTGCGCTTGGTAAATACATATGCGAGTACACACATCAGCGTACACATACCTCTACGTTTCATGTGCATGTTGTAGTTGCGCTTGGCAAATACATATGTGAGAGCACACATCAGCACACAGCCCAGCACTACGATGACCAGAGCAGCGATGATCACATCCTTCGATTGCGAGTTCCACGCCATTGTGTAATAGTTGTTCTAAAACACTCGTATACCTCTGGTGCTTTTTCCTATGTGAATCGCGTACGTTGCGCTGTGGGGAATACTACAAGATCTGATACACACAAATATTCCTGATTATTGTAGTGTATGCCAAATACTATCGGCTACTACAGTATACGCTATGACTGTCCCGAGATGAGGTCGCATGTGATAGTGTTGGATGAGTGTGGTATTCTGTCACTGAATACAGTCTCGTGAACTGTATGAGCGGTTCATCCACCTGAGAGCTGAAGGTATACTGCTGAGTGATTGGAATGCGTGTCATCTGCGACAGGACAGTGCGACATCATCACAATTCACGTCGTGATGTTGAAATAAAGAAAATAAATACAAGATTCTTATCCAAAAACAGTTCGGTATCTATACAAAAATATTATTCAACAAAAGTAACCCTCTTTTCTAGAAAAATAAAGGAAAAATAATATATATTGTGCCTAGCCGTCTTGTATAATTTAAAGGCTATGTATTGTGTACACTTTGCACACTGTTGATGAGTCATCAATAAGATAGATTCCGTGAATCCATAGCCCTGGCCATAGGTTTTAGTTTTTACCCCCGGACTCTGGGCTGTGCGCTGTGATTTGTGAATTGTGCTCAGTGGTCACTGATGAATACGCAGTATGTGAGGCCTCTGAAGTCTGGAGTCTGCACTCTGGACTGAAGACTGGGGGTCTGACTCTCTGAGAGTCAAATAAATACATCTGTATAATAGGAGTGTTTTGATGGGAGTGGACACTGGACAGCATTGCACACTATTATAGTTACTAGTATATATTTATATTTATCAATATATATAATATAAGCTTTGAAGCTATAGCTGAGCGGTACACGGTATCATTTTGAACATTGCTCTTGCTACCAACTTGCACTCACTTAGATGCCTGGTTGATATCTCTCGAGGGCAATATACTTGCGATATATCAAGAGGAACGTTTGTAAGACTCATTCAATACACCAGCGATCTATCTGCCTCGGGACCAGTCAGCCAAACAGCCAGTATGTCTACCGATAAACAATCTGACGAAGATCTGAAACGCCGTATGGTTGCAATGGAGAGAGAAATAGCTCAGCTGGTGGCATCAAATACAAGACTAGCGATAAAGGTACGATACTGTATTTTCTAGAAGTACACGTATTTACGAAGTACATACATATACAACCACACCCAAATATACACACAAACACACACGCACGCATACACGCAAAAACATAGATATAAATACACACACGCACACGTGTACACACACACACACACATACAATATATATA
>NW_014035308.1:0-2044 GCF_001186125.1 Sphaeroforma arctica JP610
ATAGATCTATACACACACACACATATATTTATATATATATATATATATATACTTACAAATATGCATCTGTATATCATTCAAGCACTTCAAATCAATCACATCTCTCGTACACACAACATACACCAGGGGTTCAACACATCGTCCGAGAGCACTGTATGCCAACCGATAGCGCACAGTGTGTCCTCAGAATGGTACACAACGGCGACTGTTTACGGAGGCGCCTACTGCTACTATGGTGTGTGCCTATGTCTGTGCTTTCTCACATATCCTTATACGTACGTCTTGGTGGCTATATTACGTATATACATGTGGTGGCTACATTACGTATATACATGTGGTGGCTACATTACGTATACACATGTGGTGGCTATATTACGTATACACATGTGGTGGCTATATTACGTATATACATGTGGTGGCTACATTACGTATATACATGTGGTGGCTACATTACGTATACACATGTGGTGGCTATATTACGTATACACATGTGGTGGCTATATTACGTATATACATGTGGTGGCTACATTACGTATACACATGTGGCGGCTACATTACGTATATACATGTGGTGGCTACATTACGTATATACAGGTGGTGACTTTGTGCAGGCAAACAACCACACACACGTATCTCCCACCTTTCTGTACTGTCTCTACACACTCATCCACGCCACTTTGACCAAGGCTATTAGCGGTGCATATTGCGATGTGTTGCTTCTAGGAATACAAAGCATGCACGCACACGAGTGTTTGTGTGCGTGTGTATATCGTCTATACTTGCGTGACGTCCACTTGAGCCTTAAGCGCACACAAAACGGGACACAAAACGGGACGCAAAACGGGACACAAAACGGGACACAAAACGGGACACAAAACGGGACACCAAACGGGACACAAATCGGGACACCAAACGGGATATAAAACGGGACACAAAAGGGAACGCAAAACGGGACACAAAACGGGACACAAAACGGGAAACAAAACGCTTAAAAGATGTACAATGCTTAATAAGGGACCACAATTGCGCGGCTTTGCCCAGTGAACCACGTGACAAATTTGGCAATTTGACATGCGAACCCTTTTATCGCATCAGGACACCTATTATGACAGACTTGTGACACATTATGACACCTATTATGACACCTATGATGACACCTATGATGTCACTGACTTGTGACACATTATGACACCTATGATGACACTGACTTGTGACACATTATGACATCTATTATGACACTGACTTGTGACACATTATGACACCTATGATGACACTGACTTGTGACACATTATGACACCTATTATGACACTGACTTGTGACACATTATGACACCTATTATGACACTGATTCGTGACAAATTCCGTGCAAAAGATTAGGCGAATGTGCTCCAAAATTTCTTCTGTGGGCATAGATTGAACTAACAACACTGTAACTGATATAGTAAGTCTCATGCACCACTGTTCCTGATATAGTAAGTCACGTACACCACTGTACCTGATATAGTAAGTCACTCACACCACTGTACCTGATATAGGAAGTCACTTACACCACTGTAACTGATATAGTAAGTCACTTACACCACTGTATACTATGTCTGTTTTATACACCTCATTGCACACTCACCCTGTGTCCATATGTCTGTCTATCTATCCTCATCGCAGACTCGACATACAACGCCTCGGCAGTCAAGCAGGCGTACACGTACTTTCCTGACTGGCACAAGCTGCGCGCACAGAATGTCGTCTCTCAGAATGGTGCGTGTACACGGAGTTACCGTTGTTGTGACTGTACGGATTGTTCGTTTGTCGCTGTACACCGCAAGCATTGGGAGTACACGTTTTCTTATGAGTGTATAAAAATAGTTCTGATATTTTCCTAAGTCTCTTGTTGTAGAAGGCAAGTTCTTTGAGATATGTATTCGTTAGTTGATAATGAGAAAAAAACTACGAGACAATACTGTTTTGTATCATGCTTTGAAGGACAAACAAACAAATACACAGACACACACACACACACACACACACACACACACACACACACACAC
>NW_014035307.1:0-2044 GCF_001186125.1 Sphaeroforma arctica JP610
GTTGGTCGCGGAGGAGGTGGACTTTGGCGATGCTGTCGTCTAGGGATGCTTGCTTGAGGAGGGTAACAAGTTGGACAAGAAGTTCCGATATAGTGATGAAGATGAAGTCTTTGCATAGGCTGCTGTAGAAGGCATGAGGGCCCTGGTCGAGGTAGGTATCATACTGTTCTAGGAGGCCGCTATCGAGGGAGTCGAAGAGGGTAGTGGTGCCGACGGTTTTCTCGGATGAGTCGGCAGTATAGGCAGGATGGGGAGTTTGGAGTACGTCATGCTTCTTGAGTATTCGCTTGAGCTGACGATGCCAATTGGTGAGGTTGTCATCGCCGGTAAGCTTGGTAGCCGGGTAGTTGCTGGAGTATGTGAGAGGCTTGCCAGTGGTGGCGCGACTGTCAGGGATATTGTGCATTTGATGGGAATCGTGGTGTGGAGTGCCAGGAGTGCCAAGGAGTGGGGAGTCTGGGCGAAATCGGGGTGGGGTGAAGAGCGGGGTTTTTAATCTTGCTCTGAGCAACCTGGAGTTGTTGGCGGAGATTGTGGAAGTCGGATGTAGCGAGCTCAGCCTGGAGAAGAGTGAGTTCATCGCGAAGCTGGGTGGCGGCAGTGGTGAGGTCTTTGTTCTCTGCGAGTGCCTCCTGTAGAAGCTGGGAGTGTTCGTGTTGCTGTTGGGCGAGGTTGGCACGGTGTGCGTTGCAATCGGAGCGCAGGCGTTGAATGTCGGCTGCAGCGAGGGCATAGGCTTTGCGGAGGGCAGCAGTGTGAGCGGCATAGAGGTGAGTATCAGAAGAGGTAGTGGACTGCTCCTTGGCTTGGATGAGCTCGACGCGGGCCTCTTCGCGTTCTTCGAGGTATGTGTCACACTCATGGCGGATGCGTGTGAGATCTTTGTGCAGTGCAGTGGGTTCGGTGGTTGCGTTGGTGCTGATGTCTTGTGTGCGTGTGAGATCGCGATGAAGAGCGTCACGTTCGAGGGCGATGGCATTACAATCGAAGTGCGCCTGATCACGCTCAGCGATGAGGGCAGATCGTTCAGTGTGAATGCGATCAAGATCGGTTGTGAGCTGATCACGTTCAGTGATGAGTGCGCCTCGTTCGTTGCGGATGCGATCGAGATCAGTGGCGAGTGAAGTCTGTTCTATAAATTGTTGATCACAGTCAGCGCGGGCTAAAAATCGCGAGCGGTATTGGCAGTGTTGCATTCGGTGAGAATTGTGTGGCGTTCGTGGCGTATGCGGGCAAGGTCAGTATTAAGATTAGCAATGGTTGCAGATTGTGTAGCGGATTCGGTGCAGAGGGTATCAAATTCAGTAGATAGGGCGACACGGTCATGTCGAACACGCGTGAGGTCAGATTGTGCATCGGTAGTGGCCTTGTGATATTTGTTGCGGTCGGTGATAGCAGCGATTGCATCAAGTTCTGAGAATGCGGCATGTGCGCCTAAGTAGATGGCGGTGTTGTTGACGTGAGGGTTGTCGTTGGTGTCAAGGATGGCAGAGAGGATGGTGCGGACAAGTTGAATGTGATTGTTGGCATGGAAGATATTGGTGTATGGCTGAAGTGACGGGAAGAAATCGCGTTGGAAGCGTTGGGCGCTCTCAAAGGATGGGAATGTAGTGATGGGGATTTGGCCCGTGGGTGGAGGGAGTCGCATGGTGATAGTGAAGCAGAGGGGTAGTGAGATCAGGGATCATAATGACGATCAGAGGAACAGAGGTTGTGAGATCAGGTAGTGAGATCGAGATCAGAGTGGCAATCCAAAGATCAGATGTGGGGAGATCAGAGGGGAGAAGCTCGGGTGGAAATTAAGCGATGTATATAGGGTATATAAGAACAAATATGTTCGATATAGGCCCATAACCTGTAGGAACATATATTTGCTAAAGAAGTAAGTTTATTATCATATTACATATTGGCTATATAGTATAATAATTACCATGTGCCTTTTTAAGATATTATTACAATTATTCGGCCAAAATATAAGCAGTAAAATATTTTGGGCCTTGTAGGGTTTTTAGGGTTTGAGTCTTATAAATTCGTCTCAACATAT
>NW_014035306.1:0-2044 GCF_001186125.1 Sphaeroforma arctica JP610
GTATATATTTATATACATACAAATATTACACACTCTTGACCTTTCACCCCCCCTCTTTCTCCTCAGGAGCCCCTTCGCTGCACGTCGGCAACTTCTGGAGGACCGGCGGTCCAATTCACACAGCAAACTCAGGCCTGCCGGCAGCAAGAACGCAATGTCCGCTTCAAAACACAAAAGCGATTCATTTACCTTTCCGTCACCAAGCAGTACTGTGGGGGCTATAGTGTCTACAGGGGGGGGGCATGTACACACCATCCGGCGCAAATGAGAGCCAGAACTCGGCTGCCAACACGAACTCCACGCACGCGCGATTCCGCGGACTGACTGAGGCCGTGCAGAAGGTGTGTTGATATGTCTAGTTTTAGTTGGCATTGGATGTAGGTATGTATGTATGTATGTATGTATATGTGCATACATATAGGTATGTATCGGTCTTCAGCTTGCGTAGGATATATGTTTTGTTTGCACGCTAGAAGGTGTGTTGATATCTCTAGTTGTAGTTGACATTGGAAGGAGGTATGTATGTATGTATGTATATGTACATGCATATTGGTATGTATTTGTCTTCTGTATGCGTATCTTTGTAGCAAAATATATGTCATTTGCTAGCTTGAAAGTGTGTTGATACTCTAATTGTAGTTGACATAGGAAGGAGGTATGTATGTATGTATATGTACATGTATGTGGGTATGTATCGGTCTTCTGCATGCGTATCTTCGTGCCAGGGTATATGGTTTTTTTTGCCCGTTGCGCTGTGGATGAGTGCTGGATGAGGGGCTGCGGATTCGAGCCACACGCCACAGTAGACGACTGTCTGTGTGGGGGTGCAGTGTGATTGTATTTATAAGCATACTGGGCTATGGTCATTATCTATATCGAAAACCCTAAACCCTAAAACCCTAAAAACCCTAAAACCCTTAAAAAACTGTGCGCAAGGTGTTATGGTTTCTAGTTTCCAAAACCATAAAAACCTAAAAACCCGAAAATTTTAAAGACGCCAAAACTACCTTCTATGTGAGGGTGGGGTGTGGTTGGGGTTCTGCTGTCATTGTCATCTACACCTACGTCTTGTGTGATCACAGCAGGAACAAAAAGACTGGAGGAGGATCTCCAACGTCATCGCAGACAAGTGGTACAAACTGGCCAAGGGAGACTCTGTGGAGAAGCGGAAGATGAGAGAAGAAAAGATACTCGCAGTACAGGAGAACGTGGAGAACGTATGCCCACTGTACCCACACCTGCCTTCGTTTCTCTGCACGACTGGTGTATCTGTAGTTTTATCTGTACGAGTGTGTCCTGTCCGTAAGTGTGCTCGTGCGCGTGTGTGTGCGTGGTTAGCACAGTGTGTCGAGTGAGGAGAGTCTTGTCGTAGAGATACCTGGAGTGCCCCGCCCCCTTCCCTAAGAACAACCTAGTCGTCTCTCTGGACTCCTGTTTATAGAGTTACCAGGCGTAGACACATGGTGCGTTGTTGTGATATATGTCATTGCCGGGCGGGCCTGAATCGGTGCGAGTCTAATTCTAAACGTAACTATATCAAATTGACATTCATATTGAGATGGATATACATGTATGGTGTATCACAATTAGTCAGTACTTGTATGAAGTATATACGCGTCTCGATCTCAATTAGGTACTACATATGTATACGAGTAGTGTGTGTGCGGCGCAATATCTTTAAATACTAGCTGTGATTCAGATGACGACAAGACCAAAAAATAGATCTAAGAACTAGTTCACGCGAAACAGTTTGTGAGTTCAGCTGATACTTTAGGTTTCTCTTCTTGGTTGTAATTTTATCTATTGCATTTTGATTTGCCACAGATGCTGGGACAAGTGCTACTGGCCAAGCGTGAGTCGATGATGGATTACAATAACAAGCGTTTCGAACAAAGTTATCTCAAGTTTAAGGCCAGCGGAGAGGCTATCCGCAGATTAGCGGATGTGTCACTGAGCAATTCGACTGGAAAGCCCTTTAGGTAAGCACACACACACACATACACACACACACACACATGTATATAAATATATATATATATATATA
>NW_014035305.1:0-2043 GCF_001186125.1 Sphaeroforma arctica JP610
GCACGTATATACACACGTAAATATAGTGTGTATGTGTATATATATATATATATATATGTATGCACATATATACACGCGTAAATATATATGTGTGTGTGTATGTATATATATATATATATGTGTGTGTGTATTCCTTTTTTTGTAACTGTATGAGTACATACATTAGTATTTGATTCTATGGTTATTGACGCTATGAACATACACTTAGATGCACGTCTAGTCTGTAATGTGTATGAGTCCACGAGAAGTGAGTATGTTTTCCGTGGACGCGCATATAATAAATGTTATTCCAATTTTCGGTCTACGCATATGGAGGGCCTTGGCTGGAGAATTTTGGCGGAATTTTACTCATCCTTACCCACACGAGGAAGGGTGTCA
Source organism: Sphaeroforma arctica JP610 (assembly GCF_001186125.1). Lineage (NCBI taxonomy): Eukaryota > Ichthyosporea > Ichthyophonida > Sphaeroforma > Sphaeroforma arctica. The sequence continues at coordinate 379 of NW_014035305.1, forward strand.
GCATGGACAGTCTGATAATGCAGTCTGCTTAGCACGGGTCACGGACCTGTAAAAAGTACAGTTGTAAAGCTCTCTACATAGACCTTCCTTCAGCCATCGAAGACAACGCGACAGTGTGTATGAACACTTTTCTTATGTACGCGTCTGAGTAGAGGAAATGTGCATATCTGTAGGCAAAAAGCACAAAGCATATACATATCCGCACGCGCTTCCCCGACTAGCAGCAAAGATCAGTTTGTGTTCGTGTTTTCACCATGGAATCAGAATATGGTGTATTTGCGAAAGATGTGTAAAGACCACTTATTATAATCACACTCGGATCAATCACTAAACCCATTTCACGTAGCAGCATTAATAGAGCACTGTGTGGTGCTGTCACACAGATGGGTAGCCACACGCCACCACAAAGTTGATGGATGCTTAAATATTCTTATAACACACATGTTTTTAATCACAGACATGAAAAGTTGATGGATGTATGAATCCTCTTAATACAAACCACACAAATACGTACACACTTGTTTTCAACCACAAATATGTAAAAAAATTCTACAAACACAAACACAACATTTTTATCCGCAAATATTAAAAGTTGATGATTGCAAGTCTCGTCTAGACAAGCGCTTCTAGATGACCTCTATACTCCCACGTTCGGGCTATTCACCGAAAACATCTGACGCTTCGCGCAGGACACTACTATCTCTTACTCTGAACCCACCCTAACCGTGAAACCTTAAATCAATCTATTTTCATCTGTTTGCAACCTTCAAACGCGCTCTGCCTATTGCGCTACTGCGTGCGAACCCAGATGGCTATACATCAGGATTTGAAGGTTTTAGGATTTTAGGGGTTTACGGGTTTTAAGGATTCAGGGTTTTAATCGGTTGCCTACTACATGTCAGCCTTCGTGCCTGCACAACAACAGAAGGCTCATAGGCTCTAGCAACGTCACACAAGAGTGCCCAGACCGAATATAATAGTATCACGCACTGCGTTCACTGATCTGTCTGCACCTGGGGCTATACGAGCATGTTATGTTAACAAGTAGTGCGTAGTAGTGTTTTTAGGGGTTTTAGGGTTTGTTTTATACTAAGTTTATAAGTGAGAAAAGGCTCCGAATTTCACTTGGTCGTCTCATTGGCAGTGGCTGCGGCAGGGGTGCTCTTGATGAGGTACGTCGTACCGAAATGGAACCGAGACACGCTCTGTATGGCCAACCTCCTTTTAGCAGTGTCCACCAAATCTAGGATATTACGATTCCATTTGCAACCCCTACAATGGCAAACAGGACAATGCGAGGTAAATAGGAGTCACGTATGACTTTATAAGTACAGTGCACTGCGGTATTGAATTTTCTACAATTTTTTAAACAAGTTGTATTCGCGGAGATCTTAGATTTTTGTGGTTTAAATCTTGTACTGCGAAGCAGGAAGGAGGAGAGTATCAATGGATGCTCAGAAGTTAGGGTTTAAGGTTTTGGGGTTTCAAAGTTTAGAACCAAGAAGGGTTTAAATAGGCCCTACGTAATCTATATAGCTGCATGTCCTGTAAGCCCCTTATAGTGCATTGAGATAATGCACGGATATGAAAGTGAAACAAATCTACGGTCAGGAAATCTAGGAAAAAGTAACAAATATCAATGATGGAGGAGGCCACTATATAAAT
>NW_014035304.1:0-2043 GCF_001186125.1 Sphaeroforma arctica JP610
TATATATATATATATATATATATATATATATATATAATATATATATATATATATATATATATATATATATATATATATATATATATATATACATATATATACATATATATACATATGTATGTGCGTTTCCATATACCTTGACATGTACATATTGATATGCGTATACACATGTAGCATGATTGTTTGCAAGATTCATACACTAATTTTTATTGTTTGAATCCCTTAATTTAACTAAGAATTGCTATTTCTAGAGCGAATGCACTGGACGACAAGAGCATAAGAGCCTGTTTATCAAGTGCACTCGCTACTCTCTCTACTAGTGGTCTCTGCTCTATGACTCAAATCTCTCTTCTTGTCAATTGGATGGGATCAAAAATAAGGTTTAGGGTTATGTTCTATTTTTAACTGTCGTGGTCAGGCCTTCTTCTTGTTTTTGAGTGGACTGTGATGTCTGTGGAGTGTGAACAGTCTGAAGTATTCTGAACAGTGCCAAACTCAATACGTTTTGCGTTTAAACGTATGAAAAAAAACAACGTTAAAAAACCCATTGTAAGCCATAAGGCTATGCGTTATATATTTACGTACTTACATAACAAGTAAATATTTACGTCAAATGTGTTGACCATAGGGCCATCCTGGGTCCTCTGGGACGTCCTGGGTGCATGCTCCGGTTCAAAATGTTCAGTCCTTGTTTTAGCGAATATTTTAGATTTATTATATTAGATTGTGAGTGCACGTCCCGGACTCCCGGTTGGTCGGATCTTTTGGGTTCAGAGCTTCAGTCCTTTTTCTTTTCTTTTCTAAATAGGGTGTCCGTTTTTAAAGTGCACAATAGGTCGATAGTTTTCCAGAGTCGTTTTCGAGTTTAGAATATGTAAATATTTGAATATAAATATATGTAATTATGTACAAATGTACAACTATTTACATATGTACAACTACGTTATGTACATATCTAAAATCATGTACATATGTACAACTACGTTAACGGATTGAGGTCTGAGGTGATGCCCCTCAGGGCCCTCCCAGGGGCCCAGGCCCCAGCCGGGTGACACCTTCTTGTCAGTTATGTGTCGAGCGACAATTTTTTGAAATGACACTTTAATGTATTTACACGATGTACATATGCTCCTCTGAAAGTTTTATCGCGACAATCAGTATGAGCCTACAGATGCACCAATCGGAATACAATATACACTCTATTGTTTATTTGTATTGGCCATTAGGACTGTCGCGGGCATTCCGAAATCCAAAGGCAATCGTCGCCATCCGACGCCATCTGTTGGGTTTCCCACCGACCCATCCTCGATCGCCAGGCCTCAACACCCAATAAATACTATCCAAACTCAACGCTCATGATAATGGCAAAGAAGATTCAAGCAAGAGGTTGTATTGTTGTATTACTATATAGTTGGTGAATAATTAAATGAATATCAGCTCCATGACTCTATTATGAGTGAATGGAGATAGTGATAACGTTGAGTAGTAAAGTTGTACATAGTGATACGTAGATACATACTGAAATAAGTATAGCTCGATGATATCCGGATAAATCTTTGCCAAACTTTATTAAACTTTTATCGTCAAGTCTAGACTCTAGCCGAACCACTTTCCCGTGAGAGAGTATTTGCTAGCTATATTAAGTATACCTTATCGCAGCCATTTATCGGTGGACTTATTCGAGATACGAAGTAATATCACATACACAAACATCGTTGACCGGTACAATTGTGTATTTCAATATACCTGTAGGAGCCTGAAAGCATCTGTAGGTCATTGATTGATTCACCCTAACACTAGTAGATAACAGATGCAAATATGTCTTCATCGAGCCCAATGACCCTGCCTTCGAAGATACAGAACTTCACTACAGCTGTGATTCCAGGTGCGACGAATTGCTTTCTCTTTATACAGAATTACATGCAGAACATGATTTCTGAAATAAATGGGATGCGTAGTTATCTGTTCACATATAATTTCATACACAATCGTTCATACAAGAAAAAATAAATACAAATTCAACTGCAAACATGTGCTTAGATA
>NW_014035303.1:0-2043 GCF_001186125.1 Sphaeroforma arctica JP610
GTATGTATATTGTCATTGAAATACGTTACTTCATTTCGTAGATTTGTGACGGTAGATTTAAGCTGGGTATAACAAGATACAACAGTGGGTAAGGAGTTAAAAGGATCGAAATATCACAAATTCATAAGATGTAAACACCACATCATTACTGTAAAACTATGTTACTATCCCAACTTGAAAACGAAAAACCCCTTCCACTTTTCAAAGTATGCAGCTGACAACGAGTCAAGGAACACCTGATTACTTCTAATTTATAGGCCATATCCACGGCAAACGGTACGGATTTCTTCCAAATTATGGCCCGTATCCAAAGCAAACTGTAAGTTGCACAGCTATTTGTGTATTTATATTATCGTTGTAAACAAGTGCCAAGCTTCATCATGCCATGAAAACTATGATCATAAATGTATTGATACATTGTTTTATGATCATAAATTGGATTTATACAATTGTCTTTTTTTGGAAATATAAAAGTGCTTTTTTTTATGAGGGCCAGGAAAAATTGGAAATCGAAAGACTGGATCAAATTGAGTTTTTGGATATAAAAATATGTAGCATAAATATATGCTTCAAATTGATATCTAGGATCTTTTGGACGACTATTTACATAGGTATACCAGACAAATGAGGGGCATGCTCAAAAATTGATATTTTAAACCTGATTTGTTTTAAAAGAAAAGCCCAAAAAGGTTGTTTTGATGAACAAATCATTGGGTATATGGATAAGAAAATTAGGTTCAAAATATGAACTTTTCATCATACCCCTCATTTGTCTGGGGTCGTCCAAAAGATACTAGAGAGTTCAATACTTCAATTTGAACCAAACTTTTTTTTAAGGTACACTGAAAAATTATATTCAAAACCCAATTTGATCCAGTCTTTTTCACTTTCACAAACTACAAAGTACAAAGCACACGGATTTATATTCTAAATTTTCTTAATTTCCAATTTTTCCGGCCAATCATAGCTTCTAAACTATAGGTTTTGTTTTTGATTTGTATTTGTTTAAAAGAAAGAAAGATAACCATTAGGTTTCAATTCCCATTGGTCCGATTATGGTACACATGACTCCATTAGATGTTGGTTGACGAAAGATGTGAAAGTAAACGTACAAGTTATGTCTTACGTTTATTCGTGCACATAGAATTTTTTTGATATCTGAGAAAGCGTAAACAGCTGAGATCTCCATTTACGTGAGAAACAAAAATGTTGCTTCTTTTGGTGCCTTCGTGTAAATTGCTCCTGATTGGTATAGATTACAGATTTTTGATGTCCCAATACCCATCTATACAGTCTGCCGACTCATCACTCAACATTCAACAGAGGATGTGAATTGTGAATTGTAGCCTGCACATACTACATACCGTAGGTCAAGCCTCTATTCTCTATTAGTAGAGGGATGTGATGGTAAATACACATATTTACATATGATACGACTACAACACAGCTGCAAAAATAAAATAAATTTGTTCAGAGTAATCAGTGCACTTTTTGAAGTTTATATCTGCTGGAGACCAGATGCCGCAAAGCCGCGGCTGTATACATCACCTTTCTTTTTAATAAGCTTTTGGAATTGCACGTCCGATCATTCTACTAAACGTTTTGACTGCTAGTTGGCTTTGGCTTTCGAATACTATTTACTTTTGCCACGGATTTGGAGTCTCAGGCTTCTTCCATTGTTTACAATCGCGTATATTCAAGAGCAATGGACTGCGCAGAGGGGCCATACCTCAATACATCACAGCACAAAGTGTTTACATACATGTGCATCACCTAGTATATGGATCTGATTTCGGAAGCTACCTAGAACTACCTGCGCTCTGACTTCAGTACCAAGCAGATTCAGGTAGGGTCGATTTCGCATTTAATGTTCCGTATCGAGAAGTGTAATTCTTCTCATAAACACATTCGCAAAACAGCGCACACTGAAGAATTTTACACGGATATCTATATCAGTGAACATATATATATAATATGGTACAAAATTTGAATACGTGCGCATGTATATAAATTATATACTGTTGGCTTTGTAAACAGAAACGT
>NW_014035302.1:0-2043 GCF_001186125.1 Sphaeroforma arctica JP610
GTGTGTGTGTGTCTGTGTCTGTGTCTGAGTCTGTGTCTGTGAGCGAGAGAGAGATTGTGTTTGTGATATATGTGTGTGTATGTATAAAGCGACAGTGTCTATGGATTGAAGCGTATCATGTATGATCAGAACCTTATATTACTTGTGATAATATATCCCCAGTCAAACACCCACTTTTCGTACTTCATGTGTGTGTGCCGTTGAAATGACTATATTTTACTTTCCTATTCGCAGAATACTCACTATCATCAACTGTCACCGCAGTTATGTTGATAAAATAATAGTGAATAAATACACATTCAGATGTACAAGATAATAACCGCATATAAATGTGTAAAAATAAAGATGGAGGTTAAATATCCTTATTCGATATGTAATAATTTTCGTTTTTGTAAAAAAAAAATTGCAAAAGAGGAAATAATAAGCTTGTTTCTACTTAACGATGATCGATTCGTCTTCTCCTGTCTTATCAGCAGCCATCAGTAAATTGCATTATCACAACAAGAAGAGAGAGGGAGAGCACTATTTTTTTATGCATCATTAAAATAAAATAAAACCTCTCTCCCTCTTGTTGTGTGTTTGTATTTATTTTATATACCGTATTCAGAGTATTGTGTTATTTTTATTATATCAAACAACCCTATTTTCATAAAAAATATAATATATTTAACCATACATTCCGATTCAAATGTCTTCAGTCTTTTCAGTATGTTTTTATTTATTTGTGGTCGTTTATTAAAAATTGCAACAATATAAAACTGAGAAAGTTACAAAAAATATCATGCCCTCTTCGGATTTAGGCTACAATAGGGCTCGTAAATTTGGCAGTGACCCAAATCCAGAGGACCATAAAAATATATTTTTGCGTCAAAAATGACAACCATGGCGACCTGAATATCAATTGGTGGATTGCTCAATAGTCTAAATTTAGATACATTATAACCAAAAACACGTAGCACGTGTACGACTGTAAGCTTTTTAATTTTTTTGTTTTTTTGGGATATAGTATTTATAAACTTCATACATATATCTGTGAGACTGTGAATGAAGTATGAACCGACTTGCTAATTACATTCATAAAAATAGTTCAACACGGTTACAACATAAAACTTTGAACAAATATACGATTCCAAACTAAATCTGCCCATAGCCTAACTACTACATACTAAAAACGACACTCACAGATCGAAGCCACAGGCGTAAAACTTAGTTGACAGTTTCAACTTTGAACAAATATAGGATTTCAAACTAAATTTGCTCCTACATGCAATTTCCATAAATCGAAGTTATTAAATGATAAAATGTCGAACGCAGTCGTACAACTCAGAGAGGAGTGCACAAACGCACCACGACAATGTGGGTTCTGTGGAAAAGTCGTCGCTAGTAAGAAGTTGAAAAAATGTTCGCGGTGTTTGATTGGCCAGTACTGTTCCCAGGTAAGTATGCCATTTTATGATGGGATACTCCTATCCTTTGTAGGGTAATACATATTCACGATATACAGAATTACATATGTACAAAACAGTGTGCATGTTTGCACAATACATCTGAATATGTGTATATATTATTGTATACATATATGTTAATAATTATTAACTTCAAACATACATCTAAATATATTGAAATATATATTTATATCTATATCTATATATATATATATATATATATATATAAGTGTGTATTTGTGTATTTGTGTGTGCGTATATCTATACATATATATATGCGTGTGTGTGTGTGTATGTGTGTTTATCTGTTTGTATGTGTATATATTTTCATGTATATATCTATATATTCTGCAAGTACTCATACACATATATATATATATATATATATTAAAACATAGATAAATGTAAATATAATATATATACTAAAACATAGATAAATGTAAATAAAATATATATATTAAAACATAGATAAATGTAAATATAATATATATTAAAACATAGATAAATGTAAATATAGTGTATATATTAAAACATAGATAAATGTAAATATAATATATATATATGTGTGTGTGTGTGTATATATATACATACATGTATA
>NW_014035301.1:0-2042 GCF_001186125.1 Sphaeroforma arctica JP610
TATATTGTGTGTGTGTTTGTGGTGTGTGTATGTGAATTTATGTATGTGTGTGTGTGTGTGTCTGTGTCTGTGTCTATGTCTGTGGTCCTCTGTGTGTGTCTATGTGTATGCACATGTTTGTGTGCGTGTGTGTGTGTGTGTGTTTGTGTTTGTGTCTGTCTGTATGTGTGTATGTATGTATGTGTGTGTGTGTGTATGTGTGTGTATTTGTGTGTCTGCGGCTGTGTCTGTGTGCTTTCTGTGGGGCTGTGTGTGTGTGTGTGTGTGTATACATTAACTTTTTGTTGTGTGAATGCGCGCGCGTGTGTTTGTCTGTCTGTCTGTGTATGTGTGTACACGTACAGGTGTGGCTCTGTGGAATTGTGCGCGTGTATGTGCGTGTATGTACACGTACACGTGTTTGTGAGTGATTATGTACGTTCGTGCGCGTTTGTGTGTGCATCTCTGTGTGTATGTGTTTGTGGGTGTGTGTTTTTACCTCGAAGATGGATGCTTTTTTACTTACTTCTCTTGCATAAAAATATTATTCTTAACAATATTTGTTAGCATTGCAAAACGATTACCGGAACATTTATTCGTTTGCCGTGGTGCACAGATGATAGCATGTTTATGTGTATATATTGAATTGTCTCGATACACTGAACTCTATATATTTTGGATATGCTCGGACATCTGAACTGTATCCAGGCCGGTGTGAGTTTAGAACTCAGACGTAAACGTTCAAACAAAATAATACTCGATGCTTGAACAGAAGACTGTAAAGTACATTGTATCGGCTATTGCTGGCAAGTATTATATTCCCAGGATGCTGAGTTCATGAACGGAACAGGTGTATCCTTCTCCCTCCGCACAAGCCATAGGGTAAACAACAAGCACGCGCGAATAGTTAGACAAAAATCACCCAGACATACGAGTCACTGGACTCCATTTTGGCAAACAATTGGCTTTCCTTCTCGTCTCTGGCCTCAGCTCTCGCGCGAGCATAAAACAAAAATGATTGAGATCGATAAGAGCGTACGCTCCATATATACTCCAATTTTCATTACACTACTACTCATTGATCTTCTCTACTATCTATAAAAGGTGAATGTTCTAATGAAGTCTAAAAGTCTAAATCATGATGGATTTAAATACAACAGATTATTGTATTAATAAATAAATAACTATGGGGATGAGCTGCAAAGCTTCAGTCTCCATGATTAGTTCGGCGTTTCGTCCCGAGGATGTCGACCATAGCACCTTCGACAAGGAGGTATACGCAATATAACATAGGTGTTACAACTTACATCGCAGAGACGCAACTTGGCTCCGCCTTGTTTCTTGTACGTAGTTTGTACTATAGCTCTCCATTCATCCTTCACCACACTTCACCACTCCGTACCGTTCCTGCATTGGTCTCATCTTATGTTAGGGGTTTGCTATTTATACAGAGTTCCTCACGCAAAGTGCATTGGAGAGCCTCCGCAAGAGCTATACCGCCATCATAGACCAACTACACGAGTCTGTACATCCAGAATGGGTAATGTCTCTGCACCAGGTATGTTCGTCATCTACTATCTCGTTGCGTCCAGGACTGTTGCCCTGCTCGCTTGCAATCGTGTTATGTATGTGTATAAGCCTGAAAAAGATACTACCGCTTGGAATTTATGATGGCTTGTCCAGATCCCCTCACTAATACAGCACGCTCCTAGTATCGAAGTACTCTGATAGCGGCAGGAGGTGTGTGGTGCTCTACGCCAGGCAGGCATAGAGCAATACACCTATCATAACACAATTCTCTAAGTATCTCTCAAAACAATTAGTTATATATATATATATATATTTATATATATATATTTATATTTATTTATATACATAATATGTATGCATTTATGTACATACATATATATATATGTGTGTATGTGTGTGTATATATATGTGTATTTATATATATATATATATATATATATATTTATTTATTTATTTATAGACATAATATGTATGCATTTATGGACATATATATATATATATATATATGTGTGTGTGTGTGTGTGTATTTATAT
>NW_014035300.1:0-2041 GCF_001186125.1 Sphaeroforma arctica JP610
TAATCAGAGATTCCACTCTCTACCCAATTGAACGCTAAGCAGTTCAAAGGCAACACAGCACTTGAAGTCTGTGCACAAGAAATACAATTTACTAATGACACTACTGTTAAGAAGCGTCAGTCTCTAGCTAGGACTCTGTTTAATAATATAAAGTCCAAGCCCGAGGTCTTTCAAACCCTATTTCTAAGGGGATTAATGAAAGACAATCCTGAAGCGTATACACATATAATGCGATTATTTAATAAGTCAGGTGTATCTAACGCACATGAGCGCACTTATGTCACTCATGCGAAAGCAGGACAGGAGTCTAGACACACTACAGACTTAGAGACCACGCAAGTGGATTCTCAACACTCTACCTTTATTCTGGAGGAGTAGAATGATAAAAGCATTATTGCTTGGCTGACGCAAAACCATAAGCTGAGGCACCAGAACGTAGTAGACGCACTTAAAGATGCTAAGCAAAATGGGATCGCGCACCCTAAGCTGGCAACTTTAGTTGACAGAGTATATCAGTCATGTACAGACTGTGATCTCAATCAGATCAAGCGCTATGGGTTCGCACCGCTTAAGAATGGGACTGAAGATGTTCCATGGCGCAGGGTTATCATTGATCTGGTTGACCTGCCCACGTCCGAGCACACAGGCGGCCGTTACGTATGTCACTTCTTTGATGTGGCATCACGGTTTAACTTGCTCTATCCATTAAAGGATAAGAATACGCAGACCGTGGCAGAATTATGTTGCCAAGTCTTTGCTGACCACGGGTTGGTTAACGGATGATGCAGATGATTGGCCGTACCACCTTAAGTGGGTACAAACACAGATGAACGAGTGTGCTGATCCTGTTACAGGAACTACACCCGCTCACTATTTTCTAGGCAGATATAGTGAATTACAAATATCTTTTAACAAAGACGAACCTGATCACCATGAGTTAACCATGGCTAGAGAAGGTACAACATAATGTTGTATATCCTTGCTTGCGAGAAATGCGCAATATAACCTTATTAAGAAAAGCATTGGAACACTACCAAGAAGATAGCAGAGTATCAGGTCGGTGACAGAATTAACATCCGTCAACGTAATTTCGATGCTACTGTATTAACATCGAAATGGATAGGTCCATATATAATCTCTGTAACAGACACTAAAAGTGGAACGTACGAGGTAAATAGCCCCGATGGTTCCAGTGCGCTTAATATAGGCACAAGTCGTATTCCGACTACATAGATTATACTCGCAAGAAGACATGACTCTAATGCCCCTCTTGATCGTTCTGAATTTAAAGATATTATATGGAGAACGGATAAGGGAGGCTATACATAATATCGTACACGCTTTATAGACGGTACAATAGCTGAGTTGACTTCAGATGCGTTCGATAATCAAGACTATTTAAAAGCCTTTAATCGAAAATGGCGTAAACGGCTGCATAAGAGTTACAAGCTGAAAAAGATAGCATGTTTCCATCGTTTGAAGGCACGGAAGTTGAAACATATCCGCCTACAGCATTTATCCCGAGCTTTAATGCTCATCCTTCATATGTGCATAAGACACTAAAGCGTAAGAAACGTCCAGTCAACCACCACGGACCTACTGGACCTATACTCAAAACTCACAGGGTAACCGAGCACGCTTAACTTCTCCGCCTGAGAAACATTAGCTATATGTTATCAAGCTGAAAAAGCTTTTTGACCCATAATCAGCTTGAGTGAGCAACTTGCTTCTCATGAGTCTCAAAGCTGGGTGGGGGCTGTGTAATAGCCGGGCATCCACATTAGACTCTATGTTATAAACGTACTCTTAAGCAGTACGTAAATTATAAACGTACTCTTAATAGTACGAGGAACTTAAGTTTCCTCTTGGGGATGACTGGACTCTCGAGTCTTGCATTGAACCCAGTTTTTATTGGTTTTATTAATTAATACCTTTTCCATTTTGCATCTCAGATATTCGGACGAGGCCATTAAAAGGCCTCAGTAAAATACCAAACATAAGAGTTGGTCTAGTTCTATTAATAGAACTATATTTACTTTAC
>NW_014035299.1:0-2041 GCF_001186125.1 Sphaeroforma arctica JP610
ATGTGTGTGTGTATGTGTGTGTGTGTGTGTATGTGTGTGTATGTGTGTATGTGTGTGTGTGTGTGCGTACGTGTGTACGGGGAGTTTTAGGACAAGTCCACTGGCGTCCACGATCACCTCTGTTTGTTGTCGTCATGTATTTGAAACATATTCCTCTTACAACGTAATGAGGTCAAGTTAAACCGTACAGTACAAAAGCAATACCGCTCGTGACCACTCATACTCTATACGCCAGAGGCAAGCAATACAAGCACATCGCACCATCCCATGCAGGTCGAATGCGTGCGCATCGATATGATACAGCCTTTACCATCCGATGTCAGCTAGCCATTGATGCTTATCCAGAATATGAATGTGTTTAAGCTATGAAGGTGTGTTCAGAGACGTACTTTTGCCCATCCACCAACAAGGATGTGTACATGGATGAATTGAAGTAAGTGTGTATGACCCGCCGAACGTTATACAGGCACATATATGCGCTCCTTGGCATCAGACAGTCCCGATCCTCCTATTACGATAATGCAGTCAATACTTGTCTGTAGGATGACTTCAGAGGTATACGTTTACAAATGTACACCTCTGTAAAAATCCATCCTTATCCTACCCATGTAAGCATGATGATCTATACATATGACATGCTAAAGCCACATCTCTATAAATCTGTCTTTATCCTACCCATGTAAGCATGATGATCTATACATCTGACATGCTAAAGCGCTACTTACGCGTTCATTGACATCACATGGCCCTGATCGTCCAGCATGACGATACCATCAATGCTTGTCTGCAGAATGATTTCGTTGAGACGGTGCGCTTCCTCAGCGGCTGCAGCGATACAGATAGAATAACAATAGAATAAGAATCAGCATGCAGAGATGTGCAGTATTCAGATAGATGCTTTGAATGACAAATAAACCAGGGCTATAAATAGGACATGAGCCATTTATAAAACACACCCTTTCTCCATCTATCGAAACCATAACATAGAGATAGGTATCTAATACACTCGGATAAACCTCACACAAGTATATTCATAAAAACTCTCTCATCTAAAGATTATAGTGTAGATGAACCTCACCTAAGTATATTGATAGAAACTATCCTATCTATGGACGACACACTCCCTCCATATCCTGTAAACGTACCATGGCATCCTGTAAACGTACCACGGCATACTGTTCTTTCAGTATACCCTCGGCGTAGATAAACTTCACGCAAGGCTACTAACAGAACATAAGCAAATACAGCACAAGAACGTAACATAGCGCTGCCCTGTTAATATATACTAATCGAGAATGAATTCCACACACAGAAAATAATAGAACCATACCGTTGCTTTTCCAGTAGGCTCTGGTAGCGGACAAGTCTCACACAAAGCTATATATAAAATATTAAATCATACTACAACACAAAAGCTATACATAGAATATTAAATCATACTACAACACAAAAGCTATACATAGAATATTAAATCATCCTACAACACAAAAGCCATAAACAGAATCTCAACTAATAATAGAACACCACACACTCACCATAGCGCTGCTCTTCCAGTATGCTCTGGTCGTGGATAAGACCCACAAACTGGCGTCGCTCCAGTGAGGGATCATTTACTTCGGACAGAGACAGTGACATGGGGAACAGGGCCTTGTCTTTACGCAGTCCTCTGAGCTGCCCCTTCCTACCTACAGCTCTGCCTAGCAGCCGCTCGCCACTCAGCAGATGCCGTTCCACAAAGCCCTGGGTGCGAGAAACGAAGGATACGAAAAATTTAAGAAAGTGCAGAGAAAGCGTGGAGAGAACGTAAGTTTTGTAAGTTTTGGTGTGTGTGGAGAGGTATATGCTCGTGATGAGTGTGGAGACGGACGAGTAGAAGACTTGTGTGCAAGAAAAGATGCACACAAGCTACCTATGTGAAGAAGGGGAAGGGGAAGGAAAGAGTTTGCGGCTTGCATGGATTGACACAACTTTTCCACGGCAGATGTACCGGGTGGGGGAGGATATACACTCATGCTATATATAAATTTATATATATATATAT
>NW_014035298.1:0-2041 GCF_001186125.1 Sphaeroforma arctica JP610
TATATATATATATAAATATATTATACTTTTGGACTAATGTGTGCATCAACACGCACGCATTTTAAGGGACGAGAAAAAAGCTGTGGAACTACAGGTGGATGAGGCGCGGAATGGTCTGCGCCTGGTATGGACCGTTTGATAACTGTACTTCTATGCATTTGTTCCAACGATATGTGTATGTTTTGGTTAAATTAAGTTTTGGTTAAAAGTTCACTTCTATGGGTTGGCTTCAACACGCTTGTTTGTTGTGGTCGAAGCTCGAACTTGAAGTATACATTAATATCATTATCATTCTATTATGTGTGTGTTTGAACCACACTCTTGCACTGTAAGAAAGAATAATACCTGTATATACCGTCTGGGGCTATAATTTGAGGTATAGGTGTGTGAGCTCACCCGTATGTGTGCTCCATAACATGCTTCCTAAGCATCGTCTATGAAATGATATGAATAGTCATCCTGTCCGCTAAAACCCCAAGAACCTCACATATGCAGACCTTAGAAGTTCACTCGTGTGTAACATTTGAATCACAGCATATATCATATCAATCAAGCCTGTAACAGTCGGGAGTCCCCTCGACATCCCGAGCACCTACGGCAGTGATTGTAGTTGACGGATCACCAAACATCCTGATGTTTACTACTCACCAAACAACCTGATGTTTACTACTTACCAAACAACCTGGTGTCTACTACATATCAAACAATCTGATGTGTGCTACACATCAAACAACCTGATGTTTATTACATATCAAACAACCTGATGTCTACTACATATCAAATAACCTGATGTTTACTACATATCAAACAACCTGATGTTTACTACATATCAAACAACCTGATGTTTACTACTTACCAAACAACCTGATGTTTACTACATATCAAACAACCTGATGTTTACTACTTACCAAACAACCTGATGTTTACTACATATCAAACAACCTGATGTCTACTACTTACCAAACATCCTGATGTCTACTACTTACCAAACAACCTGATGTTTACTACTTACCCAACAATCTGATGTTTACTACTTACCAAACAACCTGATGTCTACTACTTACCAAAAAACCTGATGTTTACTACTTACCTGAGTGAGAGCGCATTCATATTCTATATCCAACACTCTCCGAGCCCTTATCTGCCACCTACTTCTCCTACCACAAACCTATCTGATCTGCTTACAAACAGTGGAGAGACTACTTCACACTTGATAACTGTTTATAGAGTGATTCCATTTTCTATCCATTGTTTTTCACTAGAGTAATTCATCGATAGGACGTTTCTTGCATGCGTTTACAATAGTCATATTTGCCTGTAACGTTCAACATGGTACTTCCTAGTATATGCTGCAAGTACGTACAATTATATGTATGTGTCTAATGTAACATACCTGTTATGAATAGATATGTATGTGTTTAATGTAACATACTTAATATGAATAGAGTCGCCTATTCGGGATACGTCTAATATACTTACACTGAGATGCATATTTGGTGATCTACCCGCACACGTTGAACTAATTCCGAATTAATGGGATTCTACATTCTGTGTTCTCCAGGCCCAAGATGAGATACTGGCCATTAAACAGACAGTCGCAACTCGAGAGACCAGCGAAAGGCATAGGGCCGAGGCAGCCGAGGCTTACAGGCGTACCATCGAAGATGTATGTACGCTTATTTCGTCATTTTACTATTTCGTCATGTGCTATCTCAAGGTCGATATCGAGGATGTACGCACGCTTAATTTGTCATGTGAAGTGCTAAGCTCACCAGCGAAGATGTATATATTTGTGCTTATTATGATGTATTGGTGTACCAGGATGCTTGTAAGTGCGCTTGATTGGCCATGTGATGTAATAAGGTCACTATCGAAGATGGATATACGCTTATTTCGATGTCGTAGTTGGTCCGTAAAACTTATATCTGTCCGATTATTTCGACAGATGATGTTCAAGCTCTGGTTGTACGCCTAATGCTATTGATTGTTTTATTGCCCCATATATCTTGTATTGAGAATTACCTTACATTCGTCGCTCTAA
>NW_014035297.1:0-2040 GCF_001186125.1 Sphaeroforma arctica JP610
TATATATATATATATATATATATATATATATATATATATATATATATATATATATATATACACACACACTACACANACTATATATATATATATATATATATATATATATATATATATNTATTATATATATATATTATNTATATATATATATATATATATATATTCTTGATATATATATATATATATTATTGCATCGTTAGATGTATGTTAGTTTTCATCCCCTGATCGTAGTAGTCACCTCTCTGTTTTCTATTTCATTTCGTACTTGTTGTACTTACATGTGCTGTACTTGCACTTGCATTGCATATCCAATCTTCTTATATCCCATTGATCCGCCTGTTGTGTACATTTTGTTGCACTTGTAGTGATGTGGTCGTATCTGAGCTTTCGTCCGACAGCGAGTCCAGTGGATCGGACCACAAGGCTCGCAGTGCTGCGAAGAAAAAGCTCCCGACGCGTAGTGCCAGAGGTAGGCTGATCGGTTTTGGTGGCGAGGGACTATATATATCATTCCTTTTTTATTGCAGTATTATTACGTATATATAAACTGTATCATTTGGTGGTGTGGGACTATATGTATCATTTCTTTTTTTTCTGCAGTATTGTTACGTATATATAAACTATATCATTCGGTGGTGTGAGGCTATATGTTAATTCTTCCTCATTGTCTACGCATCTGTTTCATTTGGATATTATATGTGTGTATCATAGTTAACGCGAGGTGTGGTGCGTATGCCTTTGTATTGGGCCGAGTTTCGCCTTTCGCTTGCGTGGTAAATCGTGGTGTCTTGTTCATACATACAAGATCTGTAGTAGTTGAATATGTACTACATGTTGGTTATGGTCAGGCAAATAAATACTTATTGCTTGTGCATCTATGTACGTGATCTGTGTACCTGCATGTAGAATACACATCAGCACATAAAGGGTTGCAAAGCCTCGCATACAATATTTACATTGTTTTGAGTGTATTTCCCTAAAAATATGGTCACTCAACTCAGTCTCCCCTTGATTGAGTGTATTAGTGTGTCCCTTATTCCACTTTCGTCTGTATACACATCTGGTTGGGTTGTATGTCCGCACACATGTTTGGTTTGCCTTCAAGTAGCTCGCCTGTGGATGCGCGTGCCCGGGTTGTAATACACTTGGCATATGCGCAAACACCTCACGTTTTGGCACAACCAATTTTTATCGCACAAACATTTGTATTGCCACTTGAGCACACTTTGATATTTTTTCCAAACTCTCAACCCTCAACATATAGCAATAGCGTGTAAACAAATAAATATACCCCAACCCTAAACCCTAAACCCTGAGTCGTGACGTGAACCTTCTTATATTTTGCCTGACTTTACGCAGAGTCGACAACAAACATGGTCGAAAAAGCGGCGTCCTCTCAGCCCAAAAAGAAAAACGTAGATCACGATTGGGACATCGATCCAGAACTCTTTGGCATCAGACGATCTGGCCGCACACGCCAGGTACATTGAGTTAGGATCCACACACACACTTCGTATGAGCTAGTGCATAGCCTTCTATAGTCTAGAAGGCTATGGTTACTGGCATTCTAATTTTATTTGTTTTGCATATCAGGATTTGTTCGTTGGCTGTTCACTTCTGCTCGTGATCGGTGTGCGTGTTGGAGAAATGCAGTGTGCTGCGCTGGGGGGCATTTTGGTTGTTGTTGGTGCTCTATTCAGATAGTGCGAGTAAGTTACATGTACGTATGACGAGTTTGTTCTGTCCTGTAATTCGTAAACACAACAATACATGTCATTGATACGAAAGTAAACTCCGCAAGAAATCTTGACACTCATGCTCGTTATATATACATATATACATATCTATATCTATATCTATATCTATATCTATATCTATACATACATATATATACATGCATACATATATATATATATGTATATGTATATGTATATGTATATGTATATGTATATGTATATGTATATGTATATGTATATGTATATTTATATATATATATACATATATATATATATATATATATATATATATATATATATATAT
>NW_014035296.1:0-2040 GCF_001186125.1 Sphaeroforma arctica JP610
TATATAGTATGTGTATATATGTACAAGCACAACCACATTGGCCATTGCGCTCGCGCCATACTAACCCCCATACTCGCACTCTCACATAGGTAACACATGGGGACAGCTGGAATGGTACGGCAATGCATTGGATGCGCACAAACAGAATGTTGATCCCTGGAAGGCCTCGCCACCAAACAGGTCGATGGCTGATAGAACACTCACATGATGTGTAAAGATATATAGAGATAGGCACAGGCTTGCACTATAAATGTGCAATAAGTTTATGACCGGTCAGTAAAATTGGAGGTGTGTCACAAATTACACCCATAAACTGGTATAAACGTAAAGTAAGGTGTTATATCCAGAATGTTCACTTTACAGTTTTGACGCTCGCATGATGTGTGAAGCTGTGCCTAAACCCTAAAAAGTATTGAGACAGCAATTGCACTCACAAACTGGTACAAGACGTATAATATGTTGTCATATTTAGACTATTCCCTGTACAGCGCTACGGCTGATAAGACGCTCACGTGATGCGTGAAGCTGTGCATAGGTACGGAGTCAGGCTTGCACCCACTATGTAATCAATGGGTATTATATCCGAGACCTCCACCTCAAGTTGCGTACGACCAGCTGGGTAAAGTAGAGTAGAGTAGAGATTTGTCGGACAAGGGGCTGTCAGCACCTGGAATCAATACGGCGTCTGCGTGTAGTTCCGTACCAGCGGATGCATCCCAGATGGCAGGTAAGCTTTCGTGATTGTTCTGTGTCACTTAAACGGGTCTAGGGTAAGTGACTAGAGAGGCTGTAACCTAGCAACCCCATGGCCTATACACACATACGTGGCTGTGGTATTGCTAGGCATATCCTGCTGCATTGGCTCGTGCGCAATCTACCCACAGCTGTGCTGATGACACAGACCATATCATGCACCAATGCAGCCACTCTAATGTGTAGTCGCATGAGAGGTTGGGGCTTGTTTCAGTTGTTGCAACGCTCTACATTTGTGCTTCATATGTAGGAACGGTGAGGTCAGCAAGGGAGTTGGTGTGTATTGGGGATACGTGTGGGACCGAGTGGGTTTGGTGGGACAGAAAAGTATTGTATATATATATATATATATATATATATTATATATATACATATAAATATATATACGTATACATACACATATATACATATATATACTATGAAGATATATACACATATAGCATATATATATATATATTATTCATATATATATATATATATATATATATATTCACGTACTGCAGCTTGAATGGCTATCAGAGGTTAACAAGAATTCAAAACGTCTAAAACTGCCAATACCAGTCTATAAGTCCAAAGCAAAGGATGCTAACGCTCCCAGTATTACGCCAAAGAAGGCATTCTATCTCGTCGAAAGGCGATTAACCAAAGAGCTGCATGGCTTTAGGGTTTGCACTTCTCGTACTTTGTACCTTTAGGGTTTAGAGTTTAGGGTTAGTACAATCCTTGTACTTTCAAACTCGTATTTGTATTGTTTCAATTCTTGTTCGATTTTCCTAACTATGACTCGTGATGGGAGCAACACAGAGTAGACACACCTTCGTAGTATGTGATCGTAGATATACAGTCAGCATACAAAGTGCTTGCCAATTGTTGGGCTGTTCATTCATTACATATTTATTTAATAATATTCTCACCTATCACACATCCGGCATGGTCCGGCTGTTCATTCAATATATAATTATTTAATAATATTCTCACCTATCACACATCCGGCATGGTAGTAGTCCCACCCTGTAACCCTGCATTCGCCGTCTCGCTAAGGGTAAGCTAAGCGTGCTCGCACGTAGATAGAGCAGTAGCTGTAGACACTCACGTTCACTTAGCGACAGGGTGTGGTGCGGGATCTTTGACGCTGGTTTTAAGCTGGCCTCTCTCTCTCTGGGGTCAAATAGATCAAGGCGGTCATGGTTTAGAATTTCAAGGGATTTTGACGTATATACATATAAGCACACGCATACGCACATGCGCACAATACACACAGAGGAAGGCACGGGCATACACACACAC
>NW_014035295.1:0-2039 GCF_001186125.1 Sphaeroforma arctica JP610
TATAAATATATAAATATATAAATATATAAATATATATATAAATATATATATATATAATTCATACTTCCATATATCTTCAAACATGTAAACAAACCTGTATTCTAGATAGGTGTAATCTACATACATGTATATTAATATACCTGCAACCCAAATACATGTGAACACGTCCGTATGTGTTTTTATTGCAAACGCATTTGTACTTTTACATGTAAACCAAAAATATGTGTATACATCAGTATTTACTTCTACTTGCAAACAACTTGCACATCCAAAATTATGCCCTCCACATTCATATGCATAGATCGGGAAATATCTATTGCAACCTCCCACCCACATACTTCGCACCGGTGATGTGCTTCATTTCATTGGCTGTAGTGGTCTTCCCCATTGTTGATATGGAAACGCCACGGCTGCGCGACCTGGGAAACTTAAGTCGATGTTTTTCTGGAAACACATCCTCACTCCAAATATGAAAAAAGATCGGTCCCGAATTTTGCCAATTTAGGTCAATAGATATTATGTTTTGTAAATATTCCACCACTCCTTTATAAGTGTATCGCATTCCTAAAACTCTAAACCACTTTCATAATAGCTAGAGCTCTAGATATACTTCACGAGACTAGAGGCCGATCCATGGATAAAGTCTTTGAAAACGTTAAAGTAATAGCCCGACAATATGAGTTGACGCCACGCAATATACAATCCCCTTTGACACTCTCGCGATACCTCATCACAAGCACTCCCACAAAGTAACCACACACACAAATATGTTTGGTTTATACATATTTAGTATGCATATACATTGTGTACATACTTACACACCTGTAGGTGGATAATCATACATGGTAGCAAACACACATCGCACACATGCATACGCACTACGCATCTTTCAATATTTACGTACGTAGAGCATACGAAGCTGTGTCTGCATGTAGGCTATCTTTACGTAGAGGGTGGTATTTAATAAACGTACATGAAGTCGATTGAGGTGTACGCTTGCCATACCCCTTGTACTTACATTCACCTCAACAACACGCAGGGACAGTCAGAGGGCTGGTCTTTACTCTCACCCCTGCAGGGGGTGGTCAACCAAAGTGTTGTATCCTGATATCAGTGAAAAAGCCATACATATACTATGCATCAAGCGGGATAAAGCAGGATCAAGCAGCACAAAGCGGCACAAAGCGGTACGAATCAGTGTATGTGGTACCAAGGTGTACGAGACACTCAACATAGAAAACGGGACAAAGCGGTACGAATCAGTGTATGTGGTACCAAGGTGTACGAGACACTCAACATAGAAAACGGGACAAAGCGGTACGAATCAGTGTATGTAGTACCAAGGTGTACGAGACACACAACATAGAAACCGGGACAAAGCAGTACGAATCAAATATGTGGTACCAGGATGTTCGAGACACACAACATAAAAACCGGGATAAAACAGTACGAATCAGTGTATTTGATGCGAGGTTGCACGAAACTACAAATGCAGCAACGGGATGAGGCGTTACGAGCCAGCTTGTGTGACAATAGGATATTAGAAACGAATCGATGCATACCATCACACATCCATGCACACACTCGATGTATATAACGGGATAAAACGGTACGGGCGTTGTGTGCGATGTAATTCTCTATGAAACCAAGTCATACCTAACGTCAGACATGCAAGCACACGTCGCCAATATATAAAACGGTTATAGCGGTATCAACCCCTATGCGCAGCACTCACATGTGTTACATACACGTATGCAGAAGTTGAGTGTGCTTTACGAGGTAGTCACGATAGGCGAGTTCTCCGATTTTCAGTTTCTTTTGGATATATGTCGGTCAAGAAGACGATTTTCAGTCTTTTTTAGATATATGTCGGCCACGAAGACGATTTCCATTTTATTATTTTATGTCGGTCAAGAAATGTTGATATATACATATACCTATACATACACATGCACAAACACATGCACATACACATTAACATACAAATACACATACGCATACACATTCACATGTACATATACATAAACATACACACACAT
>NW_014035294.1:0-2039 GCF_001186125.1 Sphaeroforma arctica JP610
CACAAATCAGTAGGGTGGCAGTAGTCGGCTTCATATTGAGTTCTAGTGTGATATTCAACTTCAGCGTTTAAATATGTTATAGAGTGCGTGTGTGATGTTGTGATCATCCAGAGTGAATTTAGCTCGGTATTTATACTATTTTGTTGAAGTCGTTGGACGTTGACTGCCTTCAAAAGGGCAAGTGATTTTGTGTGCTTGAGTGTGTATTCAAACGGCCAAGGTTGGCAAATCTCACATGATGCAACCATTCTCGTCATTATCTTGTATATAATTTTTGTTTTTGACTTGGGCCCGAGCAGCAGTTCAGGTTAATAGTATGCTATTCCTCACTCTGGACGGGATGAACATGGATCCGTGAACGTTGACATGTGCTATGGCGGTGACTCCGAACATCTTGTACATTTGCTCAACTAGACTATTTTATTGTTTGGCTCTAGATCATCGGGACGACACACTCGAAGTCGGAAGTCGTCAATCTGCTGGCCTGGTAAACGACAACGATAGAAATAACCGAGAAATCCATCGAGAGTTTTGTACTTTTTTATCTGACTTTTATTTCTTGAAAAGATTAGTTTGTACCTGAATGCGGATATCATTGATCGAACGCATCATAAATTGCTGTACCTCTGAAATTACCTTATATGTATAATCCGTCGTGAACTCGTGCCGATGTCTTTCACTTCATCAAAATGTCGAGTCGTTTACCACTAGGGGCTTCAGTTACCAGGTTGGACAAATCTGAAATCTGGCAGTTGGGTCACTGTGATTTCCCTGGGAGTCTGAGAGTATCGCTGCATTACAGGAACTTGGCATAGAACTTGGAAGGCAAGACATTGACATTTGACAGAAAATGACAAAATGATGAATAATGACGAAGGTCATGAACATTTTTAAAATACGAAGTCAGAAGCAAGTCAAGCAACTCTAGAGAAGCAACTCAACTACTCAACTAATTCAAGTCTCAAGCAAAGGTATGCAATTTGCAGTGCTCCCAATGGGCAATGTGCAATGTTCGGAGCCTCAGACTTCAGAGCATACATAAATTTAACTTTAAGAGTAGATCTACCCCAGTACAATAAAGATGAC
This sequence comes from Sphaeroforma arctica JP610, assembly GCF_001186125.1. NCBI lineage: Eukaryota > Ichthyosporea > Ichthyophonida > Sphaeroforma > Sphaeroforma arctica. The sequence goes on from NW_014035294.1 coordinate 1,087, forward strand.
CACCATATAAAGGTTTTTCGAAAAAAGCAAAAAAAAGACCAATCCGCGATCACAAATCGAAACTATTGGTTGAATTATATACAATAGTTGATAAAATTAAAAATTGCTACTAGTTTTCAAACGAAATTTCAACATACTGAATACAGTGTCAATAGTCAATACTGAATACACACAACATTGTTTTGCATATTTTAAAAACAAACCCGCAGAACCAAAAAAAACAACATATCAAAAAAACCAAAACCAAAATACTATTAGGCCAATCATATCATCGATTGCAATGACAATACTACAAGACTTTTCCAAAAAAAAAAGGAGTTACATAGAACTTAGAAGTCGGAGAATGTGGATGCAGTTAAAGTTGTTCATGAGTGGTTTTCATTGGCGGTCGTTCTAGTAGTGGATTAGGCGGATTGAAAGCGATGCGCAGTGTCAGGCTGTCAGGTGTGATCAGCTGATCATACACGCGCGTTGTGATATACCTAAAGTTGAAGAAACGCCTCGAACGGTTGGGCAGCTGGAGTTCGCATGAACACAGTTTCTCTCCTCAACGAATGCACACGTGCATTCAGGCGCAACGGACAGATAGCTGCCATGCGTGAAGTTATCGTCGGTACCTACGGAGTTGGGCCTGAAATGCTGAGACTCGAGTATGTCACCGTGGGAGATACATCCTCCCCCCCTCCCCCCAGAGGCAGTATGTGATTTCAGACCAACTCAGGTACTCATTCATTTGTCTCTGTGGAAGCAATCAATGTTTCGCAGCCGACAGCTGCATTAGCTATTGGATAAGTCGGACAGCTTAGTGATAAGAAGTATGAAAGCACTGGGTCTGGATACTGAAGGATACCTACAGCCTTGACAGTCGATTTCTACGATTGAAGATGTCCAACGGCCATGAGGTTCTCGAGATGTTCATGGATATAATGTGAATGATACACACACACACACAT
>NW_014035293.1:0-2037 GCF_001186125.1 Sphaeroforma arctica JP610
TTAATATTAATTACTACAATATATATTAGTATTAATAACTAAAATATATATTAATATCAATTACTACATTATATATATATATTAATTACTACAATATATATTGGTATTAATTACTACAATATATATTAATATTAATTACTACAATATATATATTAGAATTAATTACTACAATATATATTGGTTTTAATTACTACAATATATATAAATATTAATTGCTACAATATATATTAATATTAATTGCTACATTATATATTAATATTAATCACTACAATATATATTACTATTAATTACTACAATATATATTAATATTAATTACTACTATATATATTAATATTAATTGCTACAATATATATTAATATTATGTACTACAATATATATTAATATTAATTACTACTATATATATTTATATTAATTACTACAATATATATTAATATTAATTACTACAATATATATAATTATTAATTACTACAATATATATTTGTATTTATTACTACAATATATATTAATATTAATTACTACAATATATATTGGTATTAATTACTATAATATATATTATTATTAATTACTACAATATATATAAATATAAATTACTACAATATATATTAATATTAATCACTACAATATATATTAATATTAATTACTACAATATATATTAATATTAATTACTACAATATATAATTTTTTTCTGATATTAAGTATTTAATATCCAGAAATCGTTCTATTTTTCTCATTGCACACTACACATCATCATTCCATCGTGTGGGTAGAATGCGGCATGGCTGCAAGACGACTTCGACCGGGGAAGTGGGGACAGCTCTACGGACTATGACAGGTACATCATGTGTCGTATAAACGTACAAAACAATTAATGTACACTATGACATGTTCATCATGTGTCGTATAAACGTATAAAACAAATATCGTACACTATGACAGGTACATCATGTGTCGTATAAACGTATATAACAGTCAACGCACACTATGACAGGTACATCATGTGTCGTATAAACGTATATAACACTCAACGTACACTATGACAGGTACACCCTATGTCGTATAAACGTATACAACACTCAACGTACGGCATGTACGATATGTGCGTCTTAGTTATTGCAGGACATATATGCGGTCTATACTGACTGTGCTTTATATATCCGTGTGGTGTATGCAACAAATACCACGTTACACAACGCTCGAGTGGGGAAGGGTTTTAGGGTTTAGGGTTTAGAAATATATTGTAAAACATGTCGTGCTAGTAGGACTTCTTTTGGGTTTGTAGCCCGCGATCAGACACACCGTACGACAAATGTCACATCTGGTGTGTATGTACGTCGTGTGTATGTACATCTATATATATATATATATGTATATTTGTATATATGTCTATATATGTCTATATATGTCTATATATATATATATATATATATATATATATTTATACATGTGCATAGTTGTGAGTGAGTTCACAGACGTATATCCTCCATGAACAGCTTTCATATCTAACTCTGTTAGAGCTCCATAAATACTGATTTCATCTACCTATATTCATCAGGCTAGGACATCCATCGTACACACTCACACTCTGAGCCTATCTACTTAAATCACATACACCCCCCCCTAAACATTGTTTATGTTTTATATATTCCTGCGTATATCTTCCGGAGACATCTGCCATGCTCGTACCCTTAGCCCAAGCATCTTATATCTTCCTGAGACATCTTATATACACGTGTATATGTATATACAAGTACAATTAATCTATTAATTGTACCTTGAATCTTATATAAATATATATATACACTTACTACCGTATAAGTCTCCCATGAACATCGGTTGTGTTTTATATTTCCCTACGTACATCTGTCTTAAACTTCTTCCATCCACGCACTCTGAGTCAACCTACTACATAAAATACGCATCTTCCATGCACATCGTTTCTATTTCATATTAACATATTTATTTCATACTTACCTACAAACGTCCTTCATAATCATCTTTCACACACACACACACACACACACAACAAACTACCTTCAT
>NW_014035292.1:0-2037 GCF_001186125.1 Sphaeroforma arctica JP610
ATATACAAATATCACTAAATAAATGTCAGATATTCCGCTCTCACTTTATTTTTGCGCGCGTGTGTGTGTGTATGTGTGTATGTATATTTGTCTGCTAGTGTGTATAAGTGCGAGTCTATATATATATATATATATATATATATATATGCGTGTGTATGTATTTATGTATGTATGTATGCATGCGTGAATGTATGTATGTTTGTATGTATGTATGTATATATGTATGTATGTATGTATGTATATATAAATATATACGTGTGTGTGCACGCTCATGAGTGGTTCTGTCTCAACCAATAGACAAGTTTTGTGTGTCAGGGGAGAGTTGTACATGCATATGTGTGTATGTGTAGTCAGGTACAAATTCATATATACAAAGTGAGGTGGTTTCCCTTCCTTCCCTGTATCGCTTGTTTATATCTTGTCAAAAAATTAAACCAAACCAAAAAACTTTGAAAATACTATAAAACGCTCTTAATTTTTCTCAAAAACGTACTTCTGAGTGGGAGCTTAAACGAAATGCAAGGAGTGTTGTATGTGTTGCAATATAATAGTTATCGGGAATGTCTAAAAGGCATAGTATTATATGTTGGATCTGATAATAATTATAGTACATGCTAGTAGTATATGCTGAACACAAGAAGTATGCATTGTGGTTAATTATATATTTTGGAAATATGTAAATAAATAATATCCGTTGCGCCTCGCTAGTCGCCAGCCGCCAGGCCGCCCCTCGCCAGTGCAACGGTAGGGTTTCTAAAAATACCTCGCCAATTTTTTTTCTAGCCTCAATACGTTTTTTCGTTGAAACGTGTAAACTTCAAATAGATATACAGTTACGTACGGACTTTAGTCCGTTGTGGCAGTTTTTTCCCTTCTCTAGTAAAGGGTCATGGTAACGTTTAACGTTTATATTGTCTAAGGTCATGGTATTCAAAATCCCAGAGGGGTTTTTTCTAAAGTGTCCAATTATTTGTCAAAAGGGCAAGTGCCTGCCCCATTGGGTCGATTTTCAAACCCGAATATCTCTGGAAGTTTTCAATATTTCTGACAATGAAATATATGAGCTTGTTCGCCTGAGCCTAAAATGCACCATAGCTGCACTGGAGCGGGTTTGAAAAAGTCCCATTTTTTATTTGGCTTTGTGAGCCGGTTTTGTATGGGCTTTAAATTTTCGAAAAACAAGAAAGCTGTTTGGGTCTTTGGGGACAACGAGAGAAAGCCGTAACCGTTGTAAAAATCGGGATTGTACAGTTATTGACATGTCTAAGATCAAATATGACCCCTCAACCGGACAGGTTCTTGCCCCGGTGCACCATAGATCAACATATTTTTAAATGTACACTAGTCTTCTGAGTTCTAACCCATATAAACGTTTTTAAAGTATATAAATCGAATAAATAAGCGTTTATGTTCCATTGGACTCTCCTTAACGGATTGAGGCTGTCCCCATTGCCTTCGTCACTTGCAAAATAAACATGTCTTTCACAAGTTTGAAGTTTCAACGTGATCGTTGGCGATAATAAAACCCGATTTATGTTTTTTTATTTACCTTACGGCTTACAGCAAGACTAGACTTGACTTTGTGTGCAAATCAGTCGTGTGTGTGAATACTGTAGAGAAGGGGACGCATGAACACGGATGAACACGGACAGTAAACCAACTGCACTGATCATATCCAGAATACAATAGAAATATACATATAGACGACTCGAGAACGCACATGCATATCACATACTAGCATACAGCATCAACGTCCAAGATGGCATCCGCCCAAGACTTCATAGAAGACAATGAGGATAGAGACGGTATTCGATTCAGTTGGAATGTCTGGCCTTCGTCACGCTTAGAAGCGCAACGATTAATAGTACCAATTGGGTGTCTATATACCCCTCTCAAAGCTAAAGAAGATCTACCCCCCGTACACTACCACCCTATTGTGTGCAACAAGCCACACTGTGGTGCAACACTGAATCCTTTCTGGTATGTCTATATATATATGTGTGTGTGTGTGTGTGTGTGTGTGTGTGTGTGTAGTGT
>NW_014035291.1:0-2037 GCF_001186125.1 Sphaeroforma arctica JP610
AGGTAAATACGAGGGAGTATAACAAAAAGCTAAAAAGCAACTTTTGTGGACACAAGTAAAGCCTAAAGAATGCATGGTTGACAGGTATGCAATAGTGAAAAAGTCGGGATTGTCTGCTGTGTTGAACAGCGTAGCTTTCTGATAGAAACAGGGTCAACGATACTTTATGATGTTATTGCAAGTACCAATTTTATTAACTTTCTGAATAGCCGGTACAACACGATTCTTAATATGGTGCGGATCTATTTATTTGTTAGCTGTTCCCCATCGACTAACCTACTACCCTACTAACCTCATAAGTTTTGATGAGAAGGAATGCAGGCATAACTTTTCACGTCCATGTACTAGTATATCTAGACACTTTATTGACGTGATGGGTTGTCGGTTCTGATATGTGCAGTTGGTATGACACAAATATAGAACGTTATTTACTGATGATGCATCTGTACTTTCAAGATTCATCTGTATCAGAACCGGCGAGACTCTGGAATGTCCGTGCGATTAACAATTTTATTTATTTTCCGAATACCCGGTACATGTACACCTTGGTATCTGATTACTGATCTCCAGACATTTATATGTCAACACTGCTATAGTAAATCTTATAATTCACAGTCTCTCACCGACCTCCCATAATTCTTGAAGACAATGAGCTGATATAACTCGACCCTGCATTATTTTGGCGGCGACGGTATTGGTGATTGTCATGGTGTGTTCTATACATTTTGTTGTATACGTTGGGCGGGCGTGAATATGGTGAACTATACCGTGGCGGGTTATTATCCCGCACCCTCTCCAAAGGTCTGAACGGTTTTTTGAATGAATTATGCTGTGGCATACTCTTTGGTTTTACCATTTTTGGTGGGACAGACTTATGTATTTGCTCTGCTAAACCAGTCCCGGAGTGATGAGCAGATACATTAGGATTCTGTTGCAAAAATTCTTCTTCCTCATACCCGCTACTATTGCTGTCCTGACCACCCTCAACTTCCTCATCCCCAGTTCCAGGGTCAGAATCGCTACAGCTGCTTGTATATTCAGACAGCAATTGGTCACTTTTTTTGGTATACCTGTTGTTATTGTTCGACTCATTTTTCTCCATTACTATGGGATCTCTTTTTGTTTTTGACATTTTAGAACTCAAAGAATGTTCTTCTTCTGCAACGGTATCGGCCGTTTCAGGTCCACTAGTATCGTCAACATTGTCGGATCCAATGATATCCATCATATCCGATTTCTGCGGTTTTTCACTATTTTGCCCGCTTGTTGAGAATTTGCTCTGCTCCCATTTTTCCAGTCTCTCAAAAAAAACGGGTCATGTTAGGCCAGGTTTCCTGAGTAGATTTTAGCATAAGTTCTGTTTTTTCCAAAAGTGAATCCCATTCTTCCCGCCTTTTTTTGTCGCGTAGCCGTCTTTTCATATTTGCCGGGACTATGGCTCCAGTCCCATTCTCAGTCCCTGTACTCTTTGGTTTTTTTATACCGACTTCCTCGCAAATGTTTTGTGCCTTGAGCAATTTTTTTATTACTCCTTCATCTCTGTTTTTGTTCGATTTTTTCCCAATGACACTTTCATTGACTCCAGTTCCTCTGTCAGACTCAATCGGACTTTGGACAGGGCTACATATTTCTGTAGAACCCGTATCAGCTGTTCCTGGGTTCTGACTAATTGGGTCTGTTGGGCTACCTGGACCCTCAGTTCCGCTACTTCCTGGCTGATTTTCATTATGTGCTGCACCAGTGTCTCGAAGTCCTGCCTCGGTACTGGGACTGGTTTCTTGACCATTTTGTTGCGTTTGAACAGCTTCTGAATTTTGCGCACTATTCGACACGTCCATAAGTTACAAGTAGAGTCCTTACACATATCAAGTCTATATAATTATAAACACACAAATTTTTTAACTGTGTATAGTATACGAGTCATATATAGATATGACGTGTACCTGTTTTCACTTAGACACGTCACCATGTTACATGTGTCACGTCGTAATTCCAGTAAACAAGTCTAGTTTAATGCAACGTATACCTGGTGACGCG
>NW_014035290.1:0-2036 GCF_001186125.1 Sphaeroforma arctica JP610
TATACGTATACTATATATATATATATATATATATATATATATATATATATATATATATATATATATATATATATATATATATATATATATATATATATATATATATATATATATATATGTAGGTATAAATATAAATATATATATATATATACATACATATACATATACATATATATTGTTAAATTAATAGATTGTTATATTGTTATATTGTTATATTATTATATTGTTATATATATTGTTGTATGTACTTCCATGTACTTACATATGTCTGTAGATATCTACATCGTATATTTTCATCATGTGATTACCATTAGCGTGTAATTATCTAGTTCCATGCGCGTAGTGTCGAGCTTTACCATGTCTATACTTGCAGCTAAAGTTTGGAACATCAACTTTTAATGACGTTTTATTCGGCCTGAATACGATCGTTCTCACAAGCATAAATGTTAGACGTATACTAACGAATTTGTGTCACTAGAAGATTGCTTGGCCATTTGGACGCAGTGATTGTGCATGAGTCGTTTCCATTGATGTGTGCATCGTGATATATAATTTGTGAGCATGTATACAGATTTCATGATGAGTATACCACACGTTGGAATACTCCCAGTTAGCTCTTCCGTTCACGACTACTAAGTTTGTGTACACGACGGCACGCTGTATTTGGAGCTAAAAAAAATACGCAGGCTTTATGTCGTCGCGAAACATCTAGCCATAGTTTGAAGGCATGATCGCACACTGTCAGCGTTTGATTTGATCGCATCTTTATTCATATCTATAGGTAATCTTCTCATCCTACGGGGAGACCTGAAAATCAACCCCGACGCTGAAGTAGTGACAATTGAATATCTGCTGACACTCCTAGGCGAGCTTCTCATGAACACAACACCTTCGGTATATAGCCTTGTAATGTGGTGCAGTATCTTGTCGTCATGTGATTGAGATGGTTGCATGCATACTTACATTAGAGACTGAATTCTTTACTATCAAGTATTTGCTGACACTCCTGCGAGCTTGCTCATAGGCGCAATATTACGGTGGGTACCGTTTTGAATTGGGGTAGCGAATACAACTTGTCTTCTTTTTAATTGCGTTGGTCGCATATATATTTGCGTTTGTACTAGACTCTGAGGTAGTCGCCATTGCGTTTCTGCCGCCACTCCTTTGCTACCTATTCCAAGACGCCCTATCTCTGGCGGTTATCCTTATGGTTGGTGTAGTGTTTGTATCTTATTGTCCCGTTGGCTGAGCTGATAGCAGAAATATGTATATAAGTATATAATAGACTTCCAGCAAGTGGCAGGTGAGTATTTGTTGACACTGACAATGGGCTCGGTGGCTACAGTAGATTTCATTTTGATTTGTTGAAATTGAATACACAGCATTCTTCTGTTCAAGGAGTATATAAAATAGGCGACTATATAACAAGCGCCGACGTGGTGCCATCGAGTACAAACTAAAACTGCTGTGTAAGCCATTTATAGTACAATATTTGCGGTAGCTAATATAGTCAATGGACAAAGGTTTAGTAAGAATTTAGTATTGAATCCTGTCGCCATGGCTCTTTCGCCCGGTGGCCAGGGGAGTCACATTGTGTAGCCCATTCCTTGCCCTCCATAGTACAACTCGGTTGGAGAGTATTCTGCGGGAACGTTTTTTAGGTCATATCAAACAATTAATTCGTGCCAACTATCTTAACTATATACCTCTGTTTAGGCGATGTATGTAGGCGCTTGAAAGTGGATCAGAAACTATAAACCATGATTTATTTCATCTACTTCATCTGCTTCCCGAATGAATTCCCAAGCACAGGATAATCGGCCCGAGATTATGCTGAATCACGAACACAACCTTGGAGCCTGTTTCGGAATTTTGCCAAAACTCCAAACGGGCCTAGACGTCAATGTGCGCTTTATTGGGTATGTGTCATGCACAAAACTACCGCCCGTCTCAAGTTACCCTACTCTTAGTTGATTCTATGGAATCCACCTGTACAACCATGGGGATTAAGTTTGCCAGATAGTTCTCTGGTTTAT
>NW_014035289.1:0-2036 GCF_001186125.1 Sphaeroforma arctica JP610
GCCACACCGAACTGTCGTTCACCTACAACATACCGTTAATTTGCTCATCCACCTGGCTCGTAGGTAATGGCCCCAAGTTAATTTGTTCTCTAAAATTGACTGACATGGTGGGTAAGAAGTACTTTTTGATTCGACTGGTCTCGCAGTGACACCTTCACCGGAACATCGAAGGCAAACCGAGATAACAATGTTTGCAGAGTGATGTTATTTTTAGTACAGGCTGCACTAGCCCCCGGCGAGCCTATTACACTCACAGTCGGTACAAACGTCGACTTAGCCAGGTCGCCATTGGCTATACCATAGGGTACGTGAGATGTCATGGTGACTATATAAGTATAGGCGCCTATACCCTATTTAAGTATCCGTGTTATTGTAAAAGTATAAGTATGTGTGCATGTATTTATGTATGTGTGTGTCCTGTATACCTAGGTATGCCACCCCTCGCAAACCATTTAAGACGTGTGCTGGCGAGCGCCAATAGTCATCCCAGGCCACTCACTCTAGTAGGCAGTTCACCAGTTCTCAATCACTAGGTATAGGATATGTAAATGTGTATGAAATATACCCTAAAGTATCATGGTATTCATGATAATATAGTAAAATATAGTACATATATACGATATACTCTCTTCCTCTCTCTGCACTTCTTGTTTATTTATTTCATCAGAAGAGGCTATGATATATTTTTGAAGAAAAAGAAAAAAAACAAAGTATGGATGTATTCCGTAAATATATATATATTCAGTTCTTTGTGCTGAGTGTTTTGGGAAGACAGTCAAGACCAAAGGACCTTAAGACATTTATTTATGAGGTCCGCTTACGCTACAAATCTACATACAGTATATACTATTTTAGTAGTACGTACATACTTTAAAAACAATTGAAGTATCCAGCGAGAAAATACATACACAGCACATTCATACACGTGACATAGAACACATAAATACATCCGTATCGATAGGAGGAGGGTTGTTTCTCTGCCGCTATCCTTGTATTTTCGACAGAGCCCCGAGCACATTAATCTGATATCATGGTACGTGCAGTGGATTCTGACTCAAAAGCGTATTTACTTTCGCAATCTTGAACCTTTGGTATGATTGGTTGTGTAGTCATACATATGCACGCATGCATACAACGGCTGATGTCTTCTTCTCCGTGAACGCTCATGCAGGCTTACGTGTGAATACATATGTGCATCCCATTTTCTCTTTTAATAGGCAAAGAAAGCGGACAAGAAACTGGTCGCCAGCAACAAGGCGTTTCTTGACCAGCATCGGTTAGCCTTGCTGGCGGTGTGGGCTGTGTTCATTCTGTTCAATTATGTGTTCGGCTTCTCCAACATCCGGATTAGTGATATAGTAAGTACATTGCCTCGCTAAGATTAGCTGCATCTATGTGCAATTATATATATATATATATATATATATATATATATGTACATATATATAAGTACACATGAAAATATAGTTATAAATTTGCATGTGTACATTGATATGTATGAGTACTTTCACACATTCGAATGCGACAATCATGAACTCATATATAACTAAAGACAAATAGGTGCTCTTATGGGAGAAAATTTCGCTCACCGATCACTAGGAACTCATCTGTTAAAATAAATACATTGCTATGTGATGTCCTCCAACACACTTTTTTTCTCGAAAACTCATTACTGTATCGATGTTTTTCTGTTATCTCCACGTTTCCATACATTAATGACGCTCACACTCCCGCTGTTTCTATGTTCTTTCCATGAGTAGAATTTTTTAATCATCACCATGGGCGTCGAGGTTGGTATCGCCTACTTCCTGCACAACGCAGCTCAGCCCAAAATCAGCGCAACCGGTGAGATCTTATATGGAGGACAAGATATGAGCGCCGCTGGGCTAGTTGAGTAAGTAGATAAGTATACGTGTCCATACAATAGAATATATATATATATATATATATGTATATATATATATATATATATATCGTATATATATATATATAGGTATACATATATATATATATATGTGTGTATATGTATATATATA
>NW_014035288.1:0-2035 GCF_001186125.1 Sphaeroforma arctica JP610
TATATATATATATATATATATATATATATACATATATATATATATATACATATATATTCATGTATATATAATTGACTACAGGAGGGCACACAATGCATCGTGCTGGGCAGCAGAGCTCTAAATGGTCGTTCTACCAACCGTTCAAGGGAGGAGACCATTTTGTGGAGATGCAGATCGCGTCGTGGGTGTTGTTCTGTTCGTCTGTGGTGCTGCAGCTGGGAGCTTTAGTCGCGACGTATGTGCCTGACGATTTAAAACTTTAGAATTGAGTGTTCATTCTGAGTGTATTCCCAGACAGCTAGGCCTTTGGGACATTTATATCTACTTTTATTTGGCGTACGTTGTGTCTATTGGGATATAGAAACTAAGACCATTTGGTGTTGGGTGTGGTACACGGCGCCTGGTGGAATACACACATACTTATGGTGTGTATGGACATCACTACATTGACATACATGACTTAAATATACACCCACTCATGGTGTGTATAGACATCTGTGCATTGACATACACGACTTAAATATACACACACTTATGGCGCGTATAGACATCTGTGCATTGACATACATGACTTAAATATACACACACTTATGGTGTGTATAGACATCTCTACATTGACACGTATGACTTAAATATACACACACTTTTGTGTGTATAGACATATCATTGACATACATGACTTAAATATACACATACTATTGGTGTGTACAGGCATCTCTACATTGACATGCATGACTGATATGTCGGGAATGTTCGTCGGTAATGTACTTCTGGTACGTTCAGAGTTCTGTGTACAAGGACTGCGTCGCAGATTCATATAGCCACGTTGTAGCGTGTGAGTATTGGATTTTGTATGGCCATGTCAGTTGTTTTTTTTGTAAGTGTCCAGATATTTTATTTGTGTGCCTTAATAATTCGTCATCACTCGGCAAATCAAACACACAACTATATAAGGTCTGTCTAAGACGGGGCATCTCTCCTCGCCAGAGAGCGTAGACTACCTATCCACGACAGGTGTAAATGGGTACAGTTCTATATCCACGACAGGTGTAAATGGATACAGTTCTATATCCGCGACAGATGTATGTGAGTACAGTTCTATATCCACGACAGGTGTAAATGGGTACAGTTCTATATTCACGACAGGTGTGAATGAGTACAGTTGTATATCCACCACAGATGTTTGTGAGTACAGTTCTACATCCACGACAGGTGTAAATTGGTACAGTTCAATATACACGACAGATGTATGTGAGTACAGTTCTATATCCACGACAGGTGTAAATGGGTACAGTTATATATCCACGACAGGTGTAAATGGATACAGTTTTATATCCACGACAGGAGTAAATGGATACAGTTCTATATCCACGACATATGGATGTGAGTACAGTTCATGTCACGGCCACCGTTGCGCAGTCTCCGACGTCTCACCAAGACGCAAACGCATCCATCCCCTCTTGTATGCATCGCTCACCCACATGTTTACTACAACCATGGATGTGGGGTATGTACCGAACTGCATCAACGCATGACAGGTACGCTCTCGGCATGCAGATATTCATCGGAATAATGGCTGTGGCTGGGTTGTTCAGTTTCATCGCCGAGATGAGCATGGTATTCTCTCTCAAAGTATATGGAAAAGGTGAATGTCGTCCTTCACCTTTCCTTTCTTGTGTCCATACGTTGTCATGGAAGGTCGCCTCATGACTGCTTTATCAAAGTGTCCCTCTCTGGAAAGAGAGTCTTCTTTTGACTCAGATACTCTATCTCTGTGTGTGTTCTTTTCGACAGAGACAAACCCACTGAAACTTATTATTCACTCTATCCATGCAATATCATTCCACTCAGATGAAGTGGGGAACGTCAGTGCTCTCCGAGCGTGGACTGTAAGTGTTAGTACCGAACTTCACCAAATGCTGATGGTGACTGTCCTAGCCAACCTGATGTACGTGCCCTTTGTGGCGTGTTCTATTCCATTCTTTGTCCTGGTGCCAACTGAGGAGGTAAGAAATTCACGAGTGGATTAGATAAT
>NW_014035287.1:0-2035 GCF_001186125.1 Sphaeroforma arctica JP610
CTGCCGTTCCCGGAGAGCGGCTTCCGGGTGGCGCCGCTGGCGTACGCGGGGCCGCTCGTGCTGTGCCGGAGCCACAAGTTCCACAAGCTGCCGATGCCGATCTTCAACGCCCACATGCGGCTCATGGACCTGTGGAAGCAGGACGCCGCCACGGCCACCTGGGTCAACGACCGCGAGGGGGTCATCTGGTACGGCGAGACGGCGTCTACATTCATGCGCGGCTTCGAGACCCCCAGTAAGGCGTGGTACGGGCGGTTTGGCATCCGGGTCGACGAGGCCACCTGGCACCTGCTTGCGCTCACAAACAACCCGTCGGGGCTCGGGGTCCCGGACGCGGAGCCGGTGCCGCTGGCGGACATGTTTACCAGCGAGGTGTACGGGTGCAATCTCGAGGCCGCCGCGACTGCGTGCCAGTGGTCCGACCACCGGTACAAGCTTGCCCTGAAGGAACTGGAGAGTTCTGGGACAAAGTTTCTCGCCATCAGCGAGCGTGCGTTGCCGCGGGCGAGAGCCCTGGCCCCCGACACGCCGGCGGGCGGCTGCGTCGGGACGCAGCTGTGGGAGCGCGTCCTGGCCCTGAGCACGCCGTCCATTGGCGAGACCCCCGAGTCTCTGCGGGCGGCCTTTGACACGGCGGCCTTTGTGGGGGTGTTTGCGCGCGGCCGCGCGGCCAGGAAGACCCTCGACGGCACCGCGCGGCGTTTCCTCAGACACCACTACGCCACCGTGCTGATGCCCAGCGATATCCGGTACCTGACCGGCAACCTGGCCCGGTCGATCGACACCTGGGTGGCCGGGTCCGTCGAGTACCGGGCGGACACGTCCAACGTGCATGCCGGCGTCGGCGCACTCCGAGACATCCAGACGGTCATGACGGACTACTCCACGGACCTCAACCTGGCCGTCATCAACATGTACATGCTGCGTCGGATCCTGTTCAACGGCGTGTCCAAGTACACCCTGAGCTTTGTGGGCGAGTCGCCGTACGTGGCGCGGATGAAGACGGGGATCGCCCTGATGGCCGCCAACGGGTGCCTGGACCACTGCCTCTTCCAGCTGCGTATGGTGTACCCCGAGATCACGTTCCGCTTTGTGGTGCAGTTCATGATCTCGGACAACCCCATCGTGTTTGAGGGGATGCACGTGCGCGCCGTGCACGTCACTCACGACGGCCACCAGCTCGGCCAGCACCGCATGTACGTGCTCCATCGGAAAGGGGGCTTTGATCGGGGCTCGTGCACTTGCTAGAGAGGGGAGACAAAAGTATATATAGTGTAGTCTCGGAAATCAATAAATCACTTTTACACTGCGACTTGCAAATATACATCCACGCGCGCATCCACATTGACATGCAGTACCTGATAGAGCAAGGGCTCTCTGTGGCGGAGACGGAGTGGGTCGCCGAGAACATGAACGTGCTGCTGGAGGTGCAGGCGGTGTTTGGGTGGCCGACGTCACACCCCGCGGGGCTGCCCATGTCCATCACGGACCTGCTGCACGACCCGCACTACGACATGCACTGTGTGACACCGCACACGGACTACTTTGCCCGGTTCGTGGCCCTGGCGACCCGGACGGCGTACACGAAGCTGGCGTACGACCTGCACCAAAAGTACGCGCACGTGCAGCGGGTGACGGAGAAGCAGCGGGTGAGGTTTGCGCTGTTCTTGCAAAAGTATGGTGGCCGCGAGTTCCTGGCCCGGGTGCGGCGGCTGTCGTCGTACCCGCTGACGACCAGCAACACGCCGCTCTTTAGTGCGTTTGTGCTGTCCTGCAGCGTGGTCTACGGGCTCTCGCAGGGCATGGACGTGTACGAGACTGAGCTGGCGATTCAGGAGATGCTGGGCTGGGAGGCGGACTCGGAGGCGGACTCGGAGGACACTGACTCGGACGCAGATGGATATATGGAGTAGGACATGGGGGAATGGGGAAATAGGGCACATAAAACTAAAAAATATAAAATGTAAGTCTAAAACACAAGTCTAAAACACAAGTCTAAAACACAAGTCTAAAACACAAGTCTAAAACACAAGTA
>NW_014035286.1:0-2035 GCF_001186125.1 Sphaeroforma arctica JP610
ATATATATACAGATATATGTATACATATACATAAAACCCTACAAAAACTCCATCACCGGTGTTCGCGGACAATTCAACACCCACAGTACTTCTTACAGGACAATAAACCCGCGTGCCGCAAGTAGTAGTAATTGCGGCAGGTACCCAATACACACACACAGCGCTGTGTTTTTGGTACATATTATACACCAAATGCAACACAGTACAGTCTAAGATAACATAACTACACGAAGCATCGGCTGTGCCCAAGCACCAATACAAGTGCGTGTAGATAAAGCGCAAGAGGGAATGACATCACAAACACCCCACTGTTAAATAGTATAGCGATGTAAACCCGTAGTATCTGTGCCAGGATAAAAGGGCGAAACCCCGAGGTTTATGTTGGTGCTATCCACAAGCACACGGAGTGCTGTCGGTGGTTTGAAAAGTGCGATGTTCTGCACAGGCACACTCAGCCGTTCTGCGAGTGTGTGCCCAAGCCAACCAATGTGTACGAGAATCGATTCGATTACTATTCAATCATTACGTTCTCAATCCTAGCGGACGTTTCTGATGTTGTATATATCAATATAGCTACGATGTATGAATTAACAAACTGACTTCAAGACAATACTATGTATTTAAAACTGCATTGTATGACTTAAAATCTAGCGAGTGCATGTTTAGACTTTAGAGAGGTTTACTTCGCCGAATCATCCATCGATGACTGTACATTCCTAAAATGGATTGTGACTAGATTTGGCGGTAATTGTTTATCAAGTTTCACCCATCCTCCTATGTAAATTCTAAAATTCAACATTTCGCCTCATTCCGTTTTACGTTTAAACGCATAGAAATCATTTTCAACGTTTATAATATACGTTTGCTTTGGCTTTGTCCTGTGTGCTTGACTACCTGTACTCGACGCTTGTATGATATAACGTTTAAAAAACGAAAGTATACACTGAACGACAACGCATTGAGGATATAACTTTGACTATCGAGTTTCTGCCATACCAGCGCTACAGCAGTCAACTGTTGGGCAGGTTCACTCACTGGGCACTACTAACGGTCGAAGTTAACAAGTAAATACATACGGACATATGTGTTGGAGATACGGACATACGTGTTAACATACACGCGTAGATACATACCTGTACACACATATGTAAGTACACATGCATCGTCACGCACGGCCTGAGAAATCGACTTCAATTCCGAAGGTGAAGGTGAATGAGCCAAGTTTTGCTATCCTAAAGTAGCAGTGTGTGGATATGTCCGTTTAGAAACAAACATGTCATTAGACTGGGGCACAATTCAATCGTATACATCCACATAAAATTACGTACAACTCTCGTGAGATGTGTTGATATAGCTTGCATCTATATCTGGATCTGCACTACGTACTGAATCGATAGCCTCCGGTCTGGGTTGAGGTATATTGTTGTTAGATGTGATGTTTAAGTTTGCGTTTATGTTTAGGGTTCGATTGTGTCTACGATCACGTTCGCACAAGTATACTTAGTTATTACATCTTTATGCCTTGTTGACTTGGGAAGTGCAATCTGCGGTTCTTTATACACTCTGAAACGGTCAGCATGACAATAACGTACCCAGTCGACTGCCTCAAATACGTTTACTTTCACTTGCAGCATGCAACTACTTCTGGACTCGACTGGTACTGTTTTAGCATGACAACCAATGTGGTCAAGCCGCGTGCCAAATACGTATTGATAAGCTTTACAATTATAAACTGAAGTACTCGGTGATACCGTTAATACGGTCAAGCTATCAACTGTTGCAAGAATTAAAATATACTTAACACCTATATAAACTAATAACTCTGCACGCAGCAGGTGAAAAGCCGTAGTGTGGTTTGGTTGACACCACCACAATGCCTGTGCGCGCTGAGATAAAACTCCAACGATTACTGTACTGCTGTGACTCTCTCACTGCCAACGATCAAAAGTCTGCTAGGGAGCTATGGCGTTTGGATAAGGTGTGCAGATGCATACGTTCGTATTTGAAACCAGTCCTTTTTTACTCACACACACAC
>NW_014035285.1:0-2035 GCF_001186125.1 Sphaeroforma arctica JP610
TATGAATGAGTATATATAGATGTTTATGTATGTTCATTTCTATGTATATTTATATCATGGAGAATAAGTGTGTAAATTATTATGTAAATGTACATCATGGAGTATAAAGATATACTTGCAATCAAAGAATCTATTGCATTTGTGTGAGTATCCGGGAGATTTAAAGTGCAGCTCAAGTAGGTAGACAGGAGGCAGAGCTCAGAAAGACCCATGTGAAGGATATAACGGCCAAGACAGCGGGGGCCGTATGTTGGACGTCGATGTATAGATAAATACGTGTAGGAATATGAGGTTATAGGGTGTAAATAGGAATACGAGGTTTTGGGGTTGTAAATAGGAATATGAGGTTATAGGGGTATATATAGGAATATGAGGTTATAGGGGTGTATATAAGAATATGAGGTTTTAGGGGTGTATATAGGAATATGAGGTTATAGGGATGTATATAGGAATATGAGGTTATAGGGGAGTATATAGGAATGTGAGGTTATAGGGGCGTATATAGGAAAATGAGGATATAGGGGTGTATATGAATATAGTTCGGAATTGGATCTCATTTGTGGCTTATGCTAAGTTTCGAAAACCGAAACAAACGCAGAGGGCTGTTTCTAAATACGTTTACTATCATTTGCGCATATGATTTAAAAATATATAACAGATAGGAGCCCCAGACCCTTCAATGAAACCAGACACACCTGCTGTGGTTAAAGAAGCAATGAGTGGTTCGAATACGGAGATAGCAGATGATTCTGAGGACGCCACCCTCTCACGTGGTCGCATTCCACACACTCCGGCAATCTCTGAGAAGCTGGCTAAGGTAAGAGCACCACACACATGAATCACTGTGTGGTAGAAGCATATGTGTACTTGAGGAATGAATACGAATATATATATATATAAATATATATATATATATTGATGTATATGTTAGTTTACCTGAGAAATATATACGTTTATAGATTTTTGGATGTATATGTAAGTGTACCAGAGAAATAAATACGTGTATAAATTTTACATATATGTAAGTGTATCTGAGAAATAAATACGTATATATATATTTTGATGTACATGCATGTGTCCGTGTGATAACCAATCGCAGCCACTCGATATACCAATCGCACCTTGCAAGAGGGATTCGTATGCAATCAGGGCTGTTTCTGATGTAGATATATAATTGTTTGTTGGTGAATAGACTGAAACGTATTCTGTATATCTATGTACTAAGATAAGACCATCTAATACCGGAACCGATACAAATCTCTACACTTAGATCGTGTCCACGAATATGGACTCCGCAAGAGCTGCGTCGCTGAGCTCCGTAACTGAGGGTCTGCCAGTATTCAGTCAGAAGGATGTAATTCTCAACGCTGTCAGAGACAACCAGATTATCATTGTCTCCGGGGCCACGGGTAGTGGAAAGAGTACTCAGGTACCCAAGTACATAGTACAGCAGATATTACTGGGTAGGTTTATGTGTACGTGCCACGAATAGCTAGCTGGTGGAGATATTGTCCAAGTGCATAGTGCAGCAGATATTGTTGCGTATGTTTCCGTTCCATGAACAGATCTGAAATATGCAAGGATAGGTTGAGATAGTCTTTACGTGTCTCTATCAATGATCGACAAAGTGGGCCAGATCGGCCCTGATTCAGATGCGGTCAATAGTTTCTTTTGAAAACAAGTCGAAAACTAGATAGTTCTTGTTGCTTTTACGTTGTTACACGAGGAATGAGTATGTAACTTTAGTAGTGATATTTTCTCATTCGCCTACTCAAATCCATTGCTATTTATAGATGGTACTCCGGACTTACAGCCATTCGTCGTCTGTACTGAACCTCGGCGAATCTCAGCTGTTTCCATAGCAACGCGAGTAAGTGCTGAGATGGGTGAACCTGGAGTAGGTGTAAATGACTCTGTCGTGGGCTACAGTGTCCGTCTCGACACCAGACGATCAGCAAACACCCGCCTTCTATTCTGTACAACAGGTACGATTCGTCTGCACACAGAAGTTTTGTATCAATGTAATATCCATATA
>NW_014035284.1:0-2034 GCF_001186125.1 Sphaeroforma arctica JP610
CGAACAGAACATGGCGGCGGCCAAAGTACACGCTAAACGGTGTACTCTTATGGCGGCGGGATATCCGAAGGTTCTGGTATAGCATCGTAAACGGAAGGCGTTCGTCCCATCGAAGGGGAACTGCCTCACAGCATTGTCGAATAGAACGTGTAATCTCCTTATGACGTCGTTCCGCCGCGCCCAGCACTTGTGGTCGATATGGTGGAGACACCTTATGTAGCATCCCCACTTCTTGCACCAGAAGCTCCACTATCTTGTGCAGACCCGATCCGTACCACAGAGGTGGGTACTCTACTTAGTAGGTCAGCAAGCGAATATATGGAACATTCGATAGTAACAGTATTTTGTCAACACCGGCCCGAATTGACTCAGCACATATCTTCCATTGTCGACTCACTTGGCCCAAGCTTCAAACGGGAATTTACTGACCACTTCTTCCCATCAATCTTTCCTGAACCACTACAGCGACTATGAGAGCCATACCATATGTTCATACATTGTATCATACATACTTGCCATTTTTGAAATAAATAATATTGTCCCTATCTTGTTGGTGAACTCATTCCCCATGTCTGTTTGGATTTTATGGGGGAAGTCATGTTCGCCAAAAAATCTCTATGAGTGTCTGTGTCGTGGTTTCCTTTGTCTTGTTCGGTGTGGCTCGAAGGATAGAATAGCCTGTGGCGATGTCCAAGACGTGAAGAATATAATTGTTCTTGCGTCTGGACTCCAATGGCATCGGAATGTAGTCCACTTGAATATGTTTCCACGGGTAGCGTGCATCGATGTTAATCACCGGGTGGAAACCTTTACGAAGTGTGTCCTGTCCCAAACATGTGCCACATTGCCGCTTAACCTCTGTGGCTAACTCAAGTACCCCTGGCCAAACATGACCGTTCTGACGAAGTTGTTGGACTGTGTCCGCCGCCCCATGATGTCCTTGTTCGTGTTGCGCTTGCGTGAGTTGCGTACGGCGCTGTTTCTCCTCTGGACTCGCTTGTGCAAACGCCATTTCTCGCGCTGTATCTAAGCACATGACATATTTTGTATGCTTTGGTTCTGCATAACCAAGTCGGTGTGAAAACAGCGGGTCCAGTTTGAACCCATTGGGAGGACCCACCCGTGCTACTACGGTATGAACCCGTGGTGTCTTCCCACATGCGTACTTAGCGTACTTGAGGAACGTGTGTGGTGTCTGTGGTACCAGCACCGGTTCTGTCTGCAATAACTGCTTGAACAGGTCAAACCATGGTGCTCTTGGTACCCATGGTAGACATACTGTGGCCCGTGCGCCGTCGGCTCGTATCTTGCGTAACATCCTGTGTATCTGTTCCCAAGGCGGGTTCATCCATCCATCGACTATCGACCAGTCGTGGGCAAACGCTCCTCCCCCATCATCCTTCGTCCAGAACCGAGGAAGCTGAGCGTTGGTTGGGTCCGCAAATACATCTATGTCATTCGGTCCGAAGTGTTGTTGCGCTTGTTCAAAGTAACTAGGGAATAACTGCCAGCAGTCTGTGTACATTATTTCGAGTTCGTCCTGCTCCGCTGTCCCCTCGTGTACTCTATGTAACATGTCCGGGAGCACATTTGTCTCTCCTGGTATATGCGATATGGTGAAGTTGAATGGCGCGATGATATGATGCCATCTCTGAAGCATCGGATTAAGCTTGAGCTGTGTGTTCATATACACAAGGGCCTTGTGGTCCGTGAAGACCGCAAATCGTTGCCCATCCAAGTATTCCCTGAAATGTGTCAGTCCATATACCAATGCCAGTAACTCCTTCATAGGTGTGGCGTAGTTCTGTTGCGCATGGTTCAGAGTCTTACTAAAGAACATTAAGTAATGTTTCTTACCATCGACCCATTGGAATAGCGCTCCCCCCAAATCGTAATCGCTAGCGTCGGTTTCCAAGTTCAAAGGAATGCCGTCGACCGGAAAGTGTAGCGCCACAGCATTCACCACTGCGTCCTTCATTGCCTGCCACGCCTGTGCATGTCTCTCCTCCCAACGATCACCTATCAACTCCTTTA
>NW_014035283.1:0-2033 GCF_001186125.1 Sphaeroforma arctica JP610
TTACACAGCATACACACACCACATATATATATATATATATATATATATATAAATATAATATCTACAAACATACATACATACATACATACGTACGTAGATACATACATATATACATACATAGATACATAAATCATACATTATATATAAGCATACAATATATATATATATATATCCCTATGTCTACTTCTAGAACAGATAACATGATCATGATACATACATTATATATATATATATAACTATATCTACTTCTAGAGTATACAGCATGATATTAACGAGTTTACACTTACCCCCAACCATACACAGACATCGCACTGTAGGTCTTGATGATGAGTTTTATACTTTGCTGGATATCTGATACGTATATGTTATAATCTGAAATATCGGCTCTAGGCCCTCCACTCCTGCCGTGACCTTTCATTCAAGAAAAATAAACAACCACAAAAAGGGGTGGAAGAGCAAGGAAAGGAGTGAGATACATCGAATTTAGATATGGGGAACCTTTCAAACCTAGTATACATATGCTTGTTCTATCATATGATATGATATACATTGTATATGCTATGTACAATGTGTGCGATGAGAGCCTCGCAATCCGCTGGTGTCCAATCAGATCATATCATTGTATCTGAAACAGGTAGCGATGAAAAGATTAGGTACACCATGCTAGAAAGCAACGATTTTCACCGGTCTTTTTGTTAGATGAACAGAAACCACGCGCACAACGCGAAATGGCTGACGATCACACAAAAAACAAACACAAACACAAACACACACACACACGCGCGCGCGCGCACACACACACACACATACAAACACACACACACACACGCGCGCGCGCGCACACACTCATATACAAACACACACACACACACACACACGCACACACACACGCACACACACCTTGATGATCGTGAGCTACTACCAAGAAGCCCCTCTTATTAAATTCTGCTGCTTGGGCATCGTATCTGCCGCAGTGTTCGCCGAAGCCGTGCGATATGAACAGTATACACCGAGCACGGCCTTCAGGGAGCCATATTCTCTGATACACTTTGGCACTGCAAGTGGTAAGATGGCAAGAACACACGTGTGTTTGTGTTTATGAAGGGGAGCAATATTCTCTGGTACACTTTGGCTCTGCAAACAGCAAGATGGCAAGCACACACGTGTGTTTGTGTTTGTGAAGGCGAGCCATATTCTCTGGTACACTTTGGCACTGCAAACAGCAAGATGGCAAGCACACACGTGTGTTTGCAAAGTGATGTGAGTCTTCGTTCCCTGATAGTAGGCCCTACAACAATGGGGTAAATCCGTACACACATCCCTAAAAATAGCATTCGTATTAACATCGAAAAGACATCACAGACAGAGCATGCTTCGAGACTCTTACCCATTGCGTTTACTTAAGAATAGGCCCTCCCTGCAATTGGTAGGTACTTACCCATTGCGTTGACTTAATTATAGGCCCTCCATGCAATTGATATGCACTTACCCATTGCGTTTACTTATGAATCGACCCTCCATGCAATTGGTAGGTACTTACCCATTGCGTTTACTTAAGAATAGGCCCTCCATGCAATTGGTAGGTACGTGGTAGTCGTGCGCGTGTCGCTTTGCCACCAGGGTCAGGTCACTGGCTGACTGCGACCGCTGAAGCTGTGATGTGCGGGGGCAGCAGTAAGACGTGTTGTGTGAATACGACACGTAGCTTGCTAATTAACTGTACAAGAATATACTACGAACACTGGTGTGAATTGGAAACCTAGTTAAATATCCGTTAAATGTCCGTTCAACGCCATGCTTGCCCTTAGATAGACAGGGACACATAAGATCTCAGTACTATAGGGGTCGCCATAGATAAATCAGCAACGGGAAATGCAGGTCCAACTAATTTTAGTCAAATTTTAGTCATAATAAACTTTTTAATGTTAATTCCATCCCTTCGAAAAAAGTTACACCAAGGCTACAAATAAACAAGCCCCAGATAATAGCACGTGGGAACATCAGCACAAATACCGATAATAGTACAGACACAC
>NW_014035282.1:0-2033 GCF_001186125.1 Sphaeroforma arctica JP610
ACCAACTAACAGATAACTGTCTGAATCCATATAAAACCCCGTCAGACACAGTCAAGGCATTAATACCTGACTTTGCGGACAAAATCATGGATCTGATTCTTGTTAATAAGAAAATAAAGATCACAGATTGGGCAAAATTCCGCTTGAACGACGGATATGTCAGCCTTGACTTAACCAAGGTAGACTTTACACAGTTAAAGTGTCCCTCAAGGAACTATGTATCCTGGAGACCCGAGGCTGTTGTAAAAGAACAAGTTGAGAAGTGGCTAGCAGATGGTGTGATAGAAATTAACTATCAACAAACGCCAGTTAACTTGGCACTGCTAGCCGTAGACCAACATAACTCTGACGGATCGTTTAAGAAAGTCAGATATGAGTCCAATAAATAAATTATTGCCGACTCATAGCTTCCACTTACCTCATATTAACGAGCTACTGCGAAGGATGGAAGGTGCTACAGTGTTTACAACTATAGACCTTACACAAGGATACCATCAAATGCAGGTATATGAACCCCGCCGTAAATACTTTAGCTTTACGTGGAAAGGCAAACAATACCGGTTCAGAGATGCACCTTTCGGGTTGCACTCTTTACCAGCATTCTTCCAACAAGTAATGGAAGAAATGTTTGCAGACATGCCTAACGTGCAAGTCTATATAGATGACATAGTCATCTTTTCTAAGACTACAGGCGAACACGCCGCATTAGTCAGGCGAGTCCTTAAGAGACTCAATGAGCAAAACTTCAAGATTAACGAGAAGAAATGCCACTTCGCAATGAGCGAAATACAGCTCTTAGGCTACCATATATCTGGGGAAGGTATTAAAATCGACCCCGGTAAGGTAGAACACCTGTTAGATTGGCGAACACCAGCTACAGGAAGAGATGTTAATAGCATGTGTGGATTTGTAAACTTCTTTTCAGATGGAGTACCACACATAGCTGACTACCTTAAACCTTTTGGACACTTAAGATGTCATAAAGGCAAACTAGGAGACTTGTGGACTAAAGAGTGTGATGACGCATTTAAAGCGCTCCAACACGCAGTCCAATAAGCCCCAGTTGTACAAGGGCCAGTCGATGGCATGCCGTTTGAAATAGCAACGGACGCATCAGACTTAGCCTTAGGAGGAGAATTATATCAGGCTATAGATAACAAACCTAGATATATACAATTCTTTAGTCGAGCAATGAATGCTTCACAGTTGAATTATCCAACTGTTAAACAAGAGCTATTAGCCATAGTGGCAGCTCTAACACACTTCCGAGATTACTTATACGGAACAGCATTTACGCTGATGTGTGATCAGAAATCTCTTCAATATATGAAAGAGATGAAACCCGACTCGCAATTACTGAGTCGCTGGCATGATACAATATCAAAGTATCATTTTGATATAAAACATCTGCCAGGTATACATAACCATTTACCGGATATGTTATCACGCTTCGTACCTGACTTTAATAAATCCGTGCGTGAGTTACTAGCCACTGACTGGAAGTGTAATCCCAGGTGGTTTGAACTGGCTCAAAAGATATATGAGCCACATACCATAGATATGTTTGCTGCACATCATAATGTTCAACTAAAGAATTACAGGAATTTAAATCATCCTATGGGAGACGCCTTTCAAATAGACCTCTCCAACATAATGCGTGGGCTAATCCACCATGGCAGTTAATTGCCCAGCTATTAAATTATGTTCATATACATAAAGCTACCATCACGTTGTGTTGCCCATTACGGAGTAAAAATCCATGGCTCAATAAATTGATCAGAATGATTCAATGCGAGCCAATATATTTAGATAGGGAAGTAGATACTTTCCAATATCAGGGTACCCGAGCCGTCCAGAAGACGCCCTGGAGACATACTATTATATGTCGTATAGTTCCCATTGGAACAACCAAATTGACCCCTTCTGAGACCTTCCCTAACAAGGTCAAAGAATCAGAGATTCCACTCTCTACCCAATTGAACGTTAAGCAGTTCAAAGGCAACACAGCATTTAACGTCTGTGCACAAGAAATG
>NW_014035281.1:0-2033 GCF_001186125.1 Sphaeroforma arctica JP610
CAATACATATATATATATATATATATATGTGTGTGTGCGTACACACAAATATATATATATATATATGGCCATATGTATTGTTTTATATGTTGTCATTTTATATATATATATAAATATATATATATATATGTGTGTGTGTGTGTGCACGTGTATAGATGTGGATGGTTCTGTGTCGGTATGTAATTATATGTGTTTGCTTAGTTTTCGAGTCACTCCTTCGAAATGTGCTCTTTGTGAAACTATCTGATGAATGATTGGCCATCGCGTACCTATTCCTCCGCGCAAGTCATTCGGTTAGTATCGTGTCTGATTCTATATTCGTGCACTCATATCTATTTCTTATTATCTGTTTAATTCACAGATATACACACCCAAGATATTTGGGTTCCAAATACACCCGTCGGGATACTCATACGATCAAGAAAACGAGTTCCAAGTAGCACATCGAAAGCGGGGTCACGCGCCGCCATAAGGTGAAAATACGAATAAAAATCAGATAAATTAGTGACAAAAAAAGCTGACAATAGAATACAAGATTGATCGTACATATAAATTGATTGTATATATGAGTACATATAAATTGATTGTACATAACAATATATTGTACATATAAATTGATTGTACATATGACTGTATATGTGATTTGATTGTACATAACAATTAATTGTACATATAAATTGATTGTACATATGAACTGATTGTTCATATCAATTGATTGTACATATGAATCGATTGGACATATGAATTGATTAGTCATATTAATTGATTGTACACTTGAATTGATTGTACATGCGTATTGCATATATATTGATTGTACATATGAATTGATTTTACGTATGAATTGGTCGTACACATGTCTCGACGAGTGGATACCCGAATAAAAATCAGACACATAGTCACTAGAGATATAATCGTACCCACTGTAGCCTGATATGGATGGTACTCTACTTACTTCTCGTGCTTGGATTGCTAGACTTGGGTGTATCATGATTGTATTGAAACTGCGACTATTGCCGTTCCTTGTGTATGAATATACGACATACTAGAGATCCAAATAAACCCTTGTGATTGGTGGGAGACATTTGGGTATAGGTCAATACCAGCACCTCGCCATCACAGTCGATCAGACATTTGGTAGTGCAGAGAAATGGTCACATCCGTGAATAAATATTACCATTCTGATAACTTCTTTGTGAAGAGTGGACTAAGGAGTTGATAAGATTGGTTAAATAATAATCTCGATAACTTTTTGTAAAGAGTGGCTAAGGAGTAGATATGATTGGTTAAATAAATATTCCGATAACTCCTTTGTAAAGAGTGGACTGAGGAGTTGATATGGTTAGTAAAATGATGAAGATTCTGATAACTTTTTGTAATGAGTGGATTAAGTAGTAGATATGATTGGTTAATAGAAGGTCCTGCAAATAATCACAGCCTGGTTACCAATGCGTGGGAGCGTCCATCCTTTGATTGGTATGTTAATCCCCATCAACCCCATAAACCTAGCCAGTACAATAGCACCCCTGCACCTGGGTTCTCAGACAAGTTTATTGCGTTCAGCTATACCAAACGTAACTAAGTAGCCGATCTCTGTATCACCCCACCGGCGATTTCACCGAACACCCGATGTACCACATCCGCCAGTCCGTTGTCGTCCTCTAGCAACTTCAAATCATCCATGAACGTCGCGTTATCGGATGTTAAGATCGTCGAGCTGCTACAAGAGAGAGTGTGTGAGTGCTAATGAAAGCGCTGAAGCACATGTATCACGGTCTCACTTTTATAGCTGCTGCACGCGATTGACTGTGTTATTGAAGCATATAGGACACCATGCATAAAATGATACGAGTGTCGTAGTCACCCGTTAAAGATGAATGAAACGGCGTCAGTATTAGATTGAACTAAAGGTATCATGGTACATACATCTATATATATATATATATATATATATATGTATATATATACATCTATATATATATATACAATATATACATATATATATATATATATATATATACTATATATACTATATA
>NW_014035280.1:0-2033 GCF_001186125.1 Sphaeroforma arctica JP610
AGTTTAAATGTGTGTAGATCAATTATCGAGGCGCACATTCCCGTCGTAGCACTCATTTACGCCCCCCCCCCCCCCCTCTCTCGTGATTCATAGGAATTCCACAACCAGCACGTGATGAATATAATTTACAACATTTGGTTTGCGACATAAGGCCGTTCAGATGTTTCATTTGTGATTATTTAATATTCGGTTACAGCATGGTCGACGTTGCGCTGCAGCGTCGTTAACTCGATTTACGACAAGATGTTGTGTTGCAATTGTTCCGGTGTTTGTGCGCTTGGTTTTCTTTCGCGGAATGTTGCTGTGGCAAATTGTATGATATCTTCACAGTTTTCCATTCTAAAGTTACTATCTTTAGGCATCTTAGGCAATTCAGAAGTCTTGAGTAATTCCGTAGGAGGTGGTTTATTTATCTGGCCGCCCAATCGTGAACGCATGAGCTCTAACTCACTGAATGAGATCATCTCTCATTCAAATCAGTACATTAGTGAATTACAGCTCATGCGTTCATGTTTGGGCGATCAGATAAACGAACTACCTCTTGCGAAACTACTCGAGACTTCAGATTTTCCTAAGATGCCTAAAGATAGTTACTTTAGAATGGAAAACTGTGAATGCTAAATAGTATCACGGTGCGTCGTATATTTAATATTACGAAATGCTATTGTGTCATATCCGTGATTTATGACGGGTTGCTGTGTCGTTAATTCGTGATGCGACATACTCTCTTTTACTCGTTGCATATATTTATCATTCACATTGTTGCAATATACCTTGGTCTAGTTTACGACGTATTATCGAGTCCGATTTTCTAACCGGCTCACGTTTTCCCCGGGGCTACAGTTTACGACACATTGCTGTGTCGCAAACTACGAGATGCTGTCAAAGCAAGTATAACTGTCATGAAGGTCTCTTCCCTCTGTACGTTGACAATTTACAACAATTCTGACTCCAGTTTGCGACATACAGTTGTGGCACCTCTATCCATCATCATCAGACAATATGACTCAAATCTCCTTCTCCGGGAATCGGCAGAGTTTGCGATATATTTTACGACGTAATATTTACGACATGCAGCTGTGTGGCCTACAATCATTATGAAACCCTCACCTCCGCGATTTTAGGGTTTAGGGTTTCGAGGTCTGCGACATTTTACGACATGTTTGATTTTGACCTGTCGTGTGGTATCTGATCCGTATCAAAATTCCTCTTCCTTATGAATTGACCAGATTTGCGACATGTATATGACGCACGTAATTGCGACTTGCTATTGTGTTGCAAGGAACCAGCATCAAGATCTCGCTTCCTCCACACGTCCTCGAGATTTACGACACGTTTACGACACGTTTACGACACTTGTCAAACCGACATTGGAATTTATCCATATGCGCAACATAGCATATTTACGAAACCCTTGTCTTTACGATATACGCAAGTGTGGCATCCAGTTATCATCGGTGGCTCACCCTCCGCGAGCACGCGGGATTGCGACATATTTACGACATTTGTATTTGCGACATGCCGTGCTGGTGCTCTAATCATCATCAGAGTCTCTCCTCCTGCGTGCGTTGGGGTTTCCCTTTCGCCGTTTGAAACCAGTCGGTGCAGAAGTCGCGAGATCTGTGGCATTTGCCAAACAGAGTACCAATGGGTGTGGTTCAATAACACAATAACACAATAACATGAACATCGCCATGCAAGATAGTTTGACAGTCTGTGCCATTTGCCAAACAGGGTACCAATGGGTGTGGTTCAATAACACCATAGCACAATAACATGAACATCGCCATGCAAGATAGTTTGACAGTCTGTGCCATTTGCCAAACATAGTACCAATGGGTGTGGTTGAATAACACAATAACACCATAACACCATAACATGAACATCGCCATGCAAGATAGTTTGACAGTCTGTGCCATTTGCCAAACAGAGTACCAATGGGTGTGGTTCAATAACACCATAACACAATAACATGAATATCGCCATGCAATATAGTTTGACAGTCTGCGCCATTTGCCAAACAGAGTACCAAT
>NW_014035279.1:0-2032 GCF_001186125.1 Sphaeroforma arctica JP610
TCATATTACACGAAAATGTCACTCATTGCGATTTCATCTTACTATCAGTACGGGTTTGTATAAAGTCAGAGAGTTCCTTTCTCGCTTCTGGATCACTGATTGGTGGTGAGTTAAACCCATCTCCTAAGACTGCGACCAATTCATCTTCAGACATAGTATCTAACGATTCATCGTCATTGCCTTCGAGTCTAGTTCTAGCTCGTTCGTTATCGCTTGATGATGTATCATCATTGCCTTCGAGTCTAGTTCTAGCTCGTTCGTTATCGCTATCGCTTTGACACTTACGTTTGAGGTCTGATGATAATTTAGTGATCTCTGATTGTACTTCCATATGATCACTCTCTGACCTAGCAGATGTTTGTATATCTGCGGGCGAACTAATAGTTATGGCGAGTGTGTTTGTTATATTGGAACTAGTGGTTGCTGTTTCGGAATCTGTAGAATTTGCTTTAGATTTAGGCTGTGTTGGATCGTCGGGTACTCTACTGAGCAAGTTTGCGAGCACTCTAGGGTACTGGGGTGGACATTTCTCACGTTCTAGTGCACTTTTATGAGCGGTGGTTAAACGAGTACGTGCTCCATTGATTGCGATAGGGTTAGTCACATTCATAGGGTCGGCGCCTTTGTTTGTACGCCAGCCGCGTGCTAATAGAATCTGTTTGGTTTTAGAACTAAACCGTGCAGGAACGACTAATTCAACTGCGCTGCGATCTTTGTAAAGATACGAAGCGTGTAAGATGGGTATATTTTTCAATAAGTGAAAGTTCCATAGCCATTTCGATAGGTGTTTGTTGGTTGGAAGTGATCCATCCTCTAAAGCGTGAGTGTTGCAGTTAAAGTATAGTGCGGAGAGCTCCCAGTGATCCTGACAATCCCAAATAGACGGGGAGCTTCCTGTGCCTCGCGAGAGGATGGGCTTCTAGTTTGATTGAGCATTTCTTTAAATGATTTCAGTGCAGGCCTTTGCTTCGGGTCCGATTGTGATTCGCCCAAATTGGGGAAATCAGTGGTGTTCATGGTTGGCATAGGTGTATGTGTGTCTGTTGTGTTGGTTGCTTGGTGTAGTTTGCGTTTGAGCTGTTCATTCTCTACTTTGAGTTGATTGTTCTGCTCTTGTAAGAGACTATACGCAGACTCAAGTCTATTCAGGCGCTCTTCAACACTTTTCTCACCACTTACCTTGGTTTTGCCTTTCTCAGATGTAAGTACCTTATTGACATTTTCCTCTAGTTGAGATATCTTCGCGTTGATCGGCTTGAGTGCTGTTTCCATTGTCGTTCGGATCAGGCTTGCTAGATCGTTCCTGTCACTTTTAGATTATAAATTCTCTTTTGAAAACACAAGTTTTAGAATTAAATAGATTGAACCTTGGATGAACATGTCTGATTTGAGAATTTTAGTTTTTTTTTGAATTTTTTTATACATATTTCTCTCTCTATTTATGTATATTCATGTTGTATATATATATTTGTAATTTGAAGTTGTATATCCTGACAACCCCTATTTGTATTTGCTGTAGGAAATTGGTTTACTATTTCAGTATACAATATCCCTCAGCGAGCAAATACCAAATACATTCCCAGTCCATTACAGCTTAGGCGAGTAATGGCGCCGAAGAATACATGTGTATTACTTTGCAATGCATAATTCTACTTTTCACCGATTTGCATGTAGGTTTACTTTGATTAGATTACGTCGGTCATTGTATATCAACATGTAGGAAATGTTAAAGTTTTCAAACAATCAAATGAAACTGAAAGCAGTGTATATTTGACTATGTTTGGAATGCTTAACGTAGGAGAAATGTTAGGTACAGCAAACTTGTGTATATTGTTTACTCTGAAGAGTATTGTACTCATCAGGTGTAGACAATTACCATATAATCTGTCATTCGTGACGGGTTTGTATGACAACAATTTGTGCTAAATTACCTTTTCACCCATGTGGTGGAATATGCAATTTATGATTGTAGGAGATATTGTATAGTTTTAAATGAAACGGCTATGTAATTGTGCATGGTGGTGGAAGTGAC
>NW_014035278.1:0-2032 GCF_001186125.1 Sphaeroforma arctica JP610
AGTATTTGTGTGTGTGTGTGCGTGTATGTATGTGTGTGTGTGTGTGTATTTGTAAGTATACTATTCATTTTCATGTTTACCTTGTACGTGCTGCTCACAACCGCCAACAACAAGCGGTCGTGGTGTCTGTCCATATCCCACGCAGCACCTTGATCCACTGAACGGCCACTCTTCGCAGAGTTCTGTAACATCTTACACACAACCGCCCTATGATTATATAAGAAGAGTTTCTACCCGTGAGCGGGAGATATTTCGAGGTTATGGATCACACAGCAGGTATGAAATATACAGTTGCACATATTGATACGTATTTTAAGACTGACTCTGGCCTATACACTAGTCGATGATATCGACTCAAAAGAGAGCCTGGGTTGCCATGGCAACCACACCACAAACCCGGTACTCCAGCGGTCTGCCATAAGAAGTGTAGTGTGGGGGATTGGGGAAATATATACCCAGCAGGATGTGCATGTGTCTAGTGCATGCACCACGGTCCACGAGCACTGCCGAGTGTTAACCCGAGGCAACAGCGGATATACACATCACTGTGCAACTGACTAACGAGCACATCACCCGCACCTGAACCCAACCGCTCTAGAACACCGGGTGGAGGTGGAGCTACTAAGCACTAGGGCTCACACCCAATAGTGCTATACCACAATGCATCTAATTGCTAAGCAGCAGACACCTGGTTGCTAAGCAACAGGCATCTGAATGCCAAGCGCTGGGGCTAATACACAATAGCATCACACCACTGATCATACACCAGACATGTCCACGGAGGCCACCAACCGACCCGTCATTGGCATACGCGCTTGCATATCTAGACACGTGAGTGACCTCCCCGGTAGGTGAGTCCAGGTTTAGGAGTTTAGGGTGTTGAGGTTTTAGGGTTTTAGGATGTTGAAGTTTTACGGTTTTAGGGTTTAGGGTTTGGGCCAGGGCTAGTGGGTGCTCACCTTTTGCACGCGATGACCGCCACCTCACAGACTTCCTCGGTATTCTGCACGTCCCACACATGCACGTTCTCATTGGTGCACAGAAGCATGTGCAATCGATGGTCGTCTCCGCCGTGCTCAAACCTCACCCATCGTACCTACAGTAGTGGACAAATAACGAGGACCGATACGCGAGTCAGTCAGTGCGTTAGCGGACAATAATGGCCCAGAATCATATGCGGAGAGGTGGTGTGTTGTGCAGTCGATTCATGTACAATCTGTGATCGATGTCACACCTCCACACTCAATGTTCCGCTACCACGGTCTGTAGGAAGATCTGCTTAACCAGGATCATTAACCGACACAGGACAGTCGAATAGAGAACAATAGAGTGTCTCAGAGGTGTGATTGTGCACATGAACGCGTGCATACCAAGCCCGCCAGCCACACCCTCGCGCCGACACCTCAAACTCCGCATACGCAATAGGAGGACAACGATTGAGCATACAAGACGGACGCCCACACACACACTTGGTTGACCTTCAGTGTTAGTGAGTCTCGAATGGACAATTAACGAGGTGACTTGAAGATTCCCCACACATCTTGTTGATCAGGAGATTTAGCGAGTCCCCTATGGACAATTAACGAAATGACTTGAAGGTTCCACGCACACACCTTGTTGATCAACAGTGTTAAAAGTCATATATGGACAATTACCGAGGTACTTAAAGGCTCCGCACAAAGGCCTTGTCACCCAGCAGTGTTGAGAGTGTGTGGCTTGTACGACTACGTTAGCCATGCATCTCCAAACCATGGTGTACACAGTCACACTCCCTAGATCTCATGCACACACACACACCCACACATCTGATATGCACAACCCTGAGACAGCCAGAAATACGACTAGAGTCACACACACCTTATTCGCCAGCATAGCTTGAGTGTCTATGTCTTGCCCCATGTGCGGCACTCCCGCGTAGGCGCCGTTTTGGTTATGCATCGACTGACTATGGTGTGGTCGTAACCCATAGGTGTCAGCAGGAAGGCTGGTGTGTCTCTGTGGAGGGAGGCATACGAGAAGTTGGGATATATAT
>NW_014035277.1:0-2032 GCF_001186125.1 Sphaeroforma arctica JP610
AACACTTCGTTATACCGATCAGTAAGACCACCCATGAGTAATAGCACGCACGCATGCACAGACTCCGACAATGCTGTCTGGTAACACATAGTACCTTGGAAACATTCACTTTCTACTTATGCACTTCATCTGTGTATATCTATAGAACACTCGCGTGAAGTATTATATTTATGTACACATATATATAAGGAACCCTACTTGATATGTACATTTCTAGTGAGTTGATTGAAAATACTTACAGAAATATCATAAAACTTGAGCGGCTTAGTCCCAAACGAGGTTTTCGTGAAATGAAGACCTTTGAAAGGGAATGGCAAATTGGTTTTTATCGCCTCCTCGACTGTATTCCTGATCATCCCACTCGCCATAACGTCTGCCAAATTTGTAAGATCGTGAGATTTCAAAAGGCTTAAAAGGTTCAAAAAATAATAAATAAGTACATATGTGAATTTTTAAACAGATTACTTCATGTGCTTATACGTTAAAACTTTTAAATGCCAACGAGCTCAATACATATACGCGTTTGTACCAAAATCTACGGCTGCGGACGTACTACGACTCTGGTACAGAACACTTCTCGTATGGATATTCCTAGGTCTTATTGTCTAACTGGCAATCACACTTTTCGTATGAGAGAATGAATTAGAGGCATACATGTACGTATCTCCGATACAGATATACACAGCAATACGAGAGAGAAATAATATGAGGCTGTCCAACAAAAAATGCCGGAGATGATGAGAAACACATTGTATGCAACCTGCCTTGAACTTTACATTAAACACTTGTGCACTGCATATAACGTAGTAGAGGGTGTAGCCTGATGCCAATGCCAATATCGAACACTATCACATAACCATGTGCCAGTTATCTGAACAGATGCAATCCCAGATTGTGCACACAAGTGCCGTATGGGCTGGTGGTATGTAGTATATCCTACACCTCAAACACATGCATGATTCGCCTACTTGCGCCAGAGTAAACAGACATGGATTGGTTCTCATAGGCCCGCTAACAAACACCACACGCATGCACTTCCATATATGCAGAATAATACATCTATATATGCAGGATAAAACACCGTGTCACACGAATCGATATGCATTTGCATGTCACTGCCTATCATCTCATCTCGTGCGCCAAACCCCCCCCCCCCCCCACCACACACACACACATCTTGGTACACCTTCACAGCCCACGAATGGTTCTTTATTTGTATTAGGTCTGATACTTCCCCAACTTCGCTCCCGTTTTGTAGCCACGTGGCTTACTGTTGCACCAATCCTAAATGAGATCAGGAACGAAATTGACCTGATTTATCAAAGGACAACTTCTCAACCGATCGTTTGGACGGGTTCTTCACAGTCTATAACTCTCGATATGGAATTTAATTCCCCACGCAGAACAATATAGTTTTATAACATATTTAATATGTAACTATGGATCGTAAATCTGACTGCAGATTATGGCCCACCTTCTACTGCAATAAACGTTGACAAAACAAAAACAAAAAACAAAATACCCATTACACGCATGTACATAGACATACGCATAATTTTTAAACCCTGAAGACTAGGTGTGTCTGTATGTGAACATAGACTCATACCTTTACCTTAAGACTACATGGTTCGACACAGACACTTATCTATAACTTAAGACTACATGGTCTGACACAGACACTTAACTATAAGTTAAGGCTGCATGGTTCAAACACAGACACTTACCGATTTCTGGCCACATGAGGCGCACCAGATCAGAGAGCCACACTTGATCTCCGCCTGGTATCGCTTCAGAATCCGACAACCGCTAGTACGCACCAGTGAGAGCATGAAGTACGTCAGCATCGCTTATATAAGCTTGATGAATCAAAGAGGATGTAGTATTCGATATATGTATATATATTTGTATATGTAAACTTGTATATATATCTACATATATGTATTGATTTATAAATTTATATACATATATAATGTATATATGTATATGTATATATATATACATATATATATATATATATATATATATATGTGTA
>NW_014035276.1:0-2032 GCF_001186125.1 Sphaeroforma arctica JP610
CCAACTTTGACATGCATACATGCACTATACTCTCATTCTTGTATCAAACCAGTTCTCTGTTCTTGATTCGGCGAGGCTGCTGCGCGATACTGTATTGGCCACACCCACACCCACACCCACACCCACACTCACACTGATCGTTAATCACCGGACACGCCACAGACCAACAAAGCAAACAAAGAATCTCTACACAAGGTTTGCCAACAATGGCTCATCCCGGCACCACCAAAAAGGAACCCACTGCTGCTGGACACAGCATACCAGGCCTTTCAGTGCCACCCTCAGTAAAAGTATCACCGGGAGGAAAGCCAGGCGGCCCTAGAGTCATTGGGTTTGGATCTCCTATGAAACGGATCAGTACGAGTGCTACGCCGTCAGTATCCCCCAAGGCTAGTAGTCAACCACACACATCCGCATACACACCCTCACCATCGAGGCCAGCGACTGACCCGCGGCCACACACCACCACAATATCCGCTACCCGCACGGTGAAGGATGAGCCAGGTATCACACGCTTGGGTCGTAGTGGGGAGGACGACACAGACACACAGATACAGACACACAGTACACAGCCGCAGAAGAATGCACAGCCACGGGACAGCCTGCTGGACTTGTTCTCCGATAGTGACTCCGATGCCGGCAAGGGCAAGGGCAAGGGCAAAACCAAGGCCAAGGCTTCACAGAAACCCGCAGCAAAGGCACCACAGCCATCCACGGGGGGAAACGGGTTCACCTCCAGCATGCACACCTCAGACCGGCAAGCGCATGTCGCCCGTCCTGCAAGTGTCAGAGGGACTGGCAGAAAGAAGCCAGCACCGCCGGTCCTGCCGGTCCTGCCCTCAAGTAGCGAGGAGGACCAGGATGTGGACAATCTCTTCTCCAGCATCTACACGATGGGTGGGGCGAGCCCAGTACACGCCCCCAGTCGGAGCAAGGCTAAAATGAGCACACGTGCGCCGGCGAAGAGAACGGCAAAATCACCGACCAAGAAAAGGGCCTCCCGGGCGCCCGCGAGCAAGCGGAAGCGTCGAAGGACAGACAGCAGTGGGAGCGAAGAGTTCGAGGGTTACAATACGGACGACATGATAGACGACGGGTCGGACGAGAGTGTGGACTCGGTCGACAGCGAGACTCAGCGCGTGTACAGTAGCATCACCAACAAGATCCGGCAGGAACAGCAGGACAGGATAGAGGCCGACAAGACATACAGGCTGCGGCTGCTCGCTGCCAAGCTAGTTAAAAAGAACAAACCACGGGCGTTGCAGGTGGGTGAGTGGGTGTGTGTGGGACTGTGAACTATAGGCACAGCATGGGTGGGTTGCTCAGGGCGTTGCTACACGTGGTGTGCTGTGATGTGTGTATGGGTATGCGTCTGTGTACTGTGCTGATCTGTGACTGTTCGATGTGTCTTGTGTATCTGCGTTTGTGCCGTGTGGTGCGTTGAGTGGGTTGCTCAGGGGGTTGCTACACGTGGTGTGCTGTGACGTGTGTATGTGTATGCGTCTGTGTACTGTGCTGATCTGTGACTGTTCGATGTGTTTCGTGTATCTGCGCTCGTGTCATATCTAGAGTGACACCCCCCTCCCCCGTGCCGTATCTGTGGCCCTTGCTCTGCGTTGTGTGATAACTACGTCCTTTTTTTCTCCGCTGCACATTGTGTGGCTCAGGCCAATTCACAAGAGTGACTTCGTTGTTGGGCAAGTACTTTGAAGTAGTTCTCAGCCGGCGTCTCTATAGTCGTTCATCCCACACGCGCCTTCTCTGTTCCCGCACCGGTCTTTCTGACTGTACCGAACTACCTATATATGCATCAATGTAATACATACAGTTCACCTGTGGCAATTCACGATAACTTAAGTGTATCAATTCAATACCTTCCGGGCGTATCTGACCAGCCTTACTGTATGAAGAACTATTCATCTGACCAGCCTTACTGTATGAAGAACTATTCATCTGACCAGTCTTACTGTACGAGATACTATATATATATATATATATATATTTATTTATTTTTACTTATTTCTACTATTTC
>NW_014035275.1:0-2031 GCF_001186125.1 Sphaeroforma arctica JP610
GTTATTATATATATATATAATAATATATATATATATATATATATATATATATATATATTATTCTCACTGTGTCATGCGCGTATAAATAAGTCGCGGTTTCATTCCGAGTTTGCAAGTGTTCTTTCACCATTGTTTGCATTGATTCTTGTCTTTCGTTCACTTGTGTGCTGTCATACTTACTTTCAGGACTGTCATGTCAGTAATACACTATTCTGCTATTCGTATCATAGATGATGCTAATGCGTAATTTATATTATGGATGATGTTACCAGGCTATTTATCATATGAATCATGTTGACAACTTATGAACATGATGAATCATATAATAAATTATCATATGAACGGTGTGAGCTTCTTCACTCTCGCTTCGCGTCGCACACAATACGTCTGCTCTCTCTCTCTCTCTCATAGCTCTTGACACCTGTGACATTGCCTGTCCGTGAATCACACCCAGGCCACACTCCCGCAAACAGCCGAGCCAGACACCGACACCGACGTAACCATAGCAACGAGCCAACCCACAGCGCCTGAGAGGGCCAGTGCACCTGAGTTCGAGTGCTTACCACAGCCTTTGGAAATGGGGCGCACGAAGAGAGAGACCCGGCACTCGGGAGTGGGCTATGTAGTGGAGAGTATTGAAGGTATGACTCATCCGGAAGAAGTGGCTGCGGCTGTGTGGCATGTGGTGGGTTCTATGGATGGTGCACGTTGTGTGTGCTGTATGATAATGCAATGAGATCAACACGACCCGCACGTATAGATATAGATGCGTGCAGGTAGGAAGTAGGCGTTCGAGATACGTTACCGCATTTGTGTATATGAAGGTAGGCCACACACTCTCATTACCCTCTGCGTAAGGCTGCCGAGAATGAGATTATACTTCTGTATGTGTACACCCATCATTGGTGGTGTTCTTTATACTTGTGCCGTAGTGCGAGTGTGCATGGTTGCCACTTCCGTTGCCAAGCAACCACCGGCTTAACCATAGCAACTGCCGTGTTAGATGGCGAAGGCGATAGTTCTGATGAGAGCGATGACGACGACGATGACGACAATAACGACGATGAGGAA
Organism: Sphaeroforma arctica JP610; assembly: GCF_001186125.1. Classification (NCBI taxonomy): domain Eukaryota; class Ichthyosporea; order Ichthyophonida; genus Sphaeroforma; species Sphaeroforma arctica. Next base: position 1,072 of record NW_014035275.1, read on the forward strand.
GGAGAGGAAGAGGGACCTATCGAGGGCTGTGTAATGTGTGAGAGGCCCATGCCTATCACCAAGCACCACCTGATTCCCAGGTGTGTGTGGGGGGATGCATATGTATGTGTATGTGTATATGTGAGTGTAAGTGTGTGTGCAAGTATTATTGTAAGAGTAATTTTATGTGTACGTGTGTGCGTGTGTGTGTGTAAGAATAAGTCAAAGTGTAATTGTGAGTGTGAGTGTGAATGTAGGTGCATGTGTATGTGTATGTGTATGTATAAATGTATGCGTAAGTATAATTGTAAGGGTAAGTGTATGTGTAAGTGTGTTAGTGTGTGTGTGCTAGTGTAAGTGAGAGTGTAAGTGTGTGTGTAAATGCATGTGCAAGTATTATTGTAAGAGTAAGTGCATGTGGGTGGGTGTGTGTGTGTAAGAACAAGTTTAAGTGTAATTATGAGTGTGAGTGTGAGTGTGAGTGCATGTGTATGTGTATGTGTATGTGTATGTGTATGTGTATGTGTAAGTGTAGGTGTATGTGTAAGTATATGTGTATGTGGGCTGTGTCCTGCGTATTAGACAATTGCCCATCACCGTCATACGCTTCTCCAGTGTGGCACCTCATAGATAGTAGCTGTCGCAATGGTTATGATATGTTATATACCAACGACCATCACCGCACCGATCTCCCTGTACAGCTACTGTGACCCTCTGATGGCCCGAAGCACCAGCCAGGTCACACACTCATAATCCATTGGTGTCTATATGAAAAAGGGCTACACATCAGCCTAATTACACCGCTCATAGTCCATTGGTGTCTATAAATAACCCGTCACACACTCATAGTCCATTGATGTATATAAATAACCCGTCACTCACTCATAGTATATGTATATAAATAACCCGTCACACACTCATAGTCCATTGATGTATATAAATAACCCGTCACACACTCATAGTCCATTGATGTATATAAAT
>NW_014035274.1:0-2030 GCF_001186125.1 Sphaeroforma arctica JP610
TATATACAGTGTGTGTTTGTGTGTGTGTGTGTATGCAAACCTTCGTGCAGGATAAAATGACGGGTACTGATATCCTGTACTCATCGTCGTGTATACGCATTCTGATCAGCATGATCCATTACAGTTTTCATCTGTATCAAACGTGTACCACATGTGTCTCGAGATGAATTCGAGTGTTTCTACCGTGCATGCATATATTGTGTGTGATTGCTTAATGTATACTGCGTAATACGTCCCAATGCGATAGCCAATCAATCCGTCGCCATCCGGCGTAGTCATGACAACCGATCCAAAACTATATCATCAAACACTGCACTTATACTAGAGGTGAAGGGACACTACACGTGACTACAGGACAAGCACATGTGCTTTGCTCACACACAACTTATCTGTTGTAAACGTAGGCTCTAATCTGGTTTCTCGGTGGAAGGTCTTTTTACGCTTAACAACTGAGGCCGATCCCCTGAAGACGTTACAGTTTGCGATCATTCTGTCTATCATCGACTCATTTGTAGATTACGTGTACCAGAATGCGCTTATACGCACTTCCTTTGCAAAGGTGTGTTGGCTATGTATGTATGTGTTTCGCGCCATAGATAGGAATATATATATATGTATATATATATATATATATATATATTATATTTCTATATTTCTATATTTCTATATTCATATATTTATATATTTATATATATTTAAATTTATACATATACATATATATATATATGTATATATATATATATATATATATATATATGGCTCCAGACGCACTGTGTTGAAACCGGAAGCACACGCATGGCATACCACTTTGCCTGGGGTTATTCGCACAAACAATACGAAATTGCTTGTCCAGCATCTCTACAAGCCAATCATTTCACGCCTACTACACACTGCAAATTACTGAAATGGTTTGTATTTTACACACGTACACGTATTGCTCATATAGTACAATTGCTTGTATAATATATTTATATTTATATATATATATATATATGTATATGTATATATATATATATTATTATATATATATTATTATATATTATTACATATTATTATATAATATATATATTGCTAGTTCACGCTCAGCTAGTATTAAACCAGCCATGCCTCTTCCCTACAGGCGGTCAATGTCCCTGCTCCAAGTCTGTGTGTGGCTAAGGTGTTGTTGGGTACAGTTCATGTGACAGTCAAGGGAATGCGTGCTGCGTTGACCATGGACACTCGCAGGCGAAAGCACATCGCGTTTAATGGTGAGTACCAATGCCCCACAGAAAAGGGCTTACTTTGTCCTTGAATATGTGCAAGTGTATGTATGGGATACATACGATCGTATGTTTCACATAGCAGAAGGGGTGACCCTGTTCTTGCCCACGCACAAGTATCTGTGCTATGCATTTGCGTCTATCTTGTACCTACCAGAAGCGTTTGCCTTGTTACCTAACAAGTGTAAATGAAGGTGCGTTGATGATTTATCGTTATGCACAGATCTAACGGATATGCTGGGCGTACTGATGTTATCTGAGGCGTGCACCACAGTGTGTCGGATTCTGACCCGTAGGCGTGTCTGAAAACGTTATTAAGTGCGCCGGAGAGTGGGAAGGAAAAAAGAATCACAAACGTAAGCCCGTAAAACTCTAAACGTTACTATTTCCATTGCAGGGTGGGTAGAAAAGATACGTATCGTAAACCCCTAAAACTCTATACGTTACTGTTTGTATCGGAGGGTGGGGAAGAATGGTCCATAAACGTAAACCCCGAAACCCTACACCATAAAACCCTCAACCCTGTGAACACAATACTAATCTAACGGATTCGTTCTTGTTGTGATATGACTACAGGCACAGACGGGAGTGTGTCTGATTCAGACTCTGACTGCGACAGCGACGAGAATGAAGTGGTGTTAAACAATGCTACCACTTGCGCAGTGATAGTACAGCGCATGTGCACCCACAACCGCACACTTGCACTACTAAGTATAGCCAAATACGAGTATCCAGGTATATATGTATATGTATACATGTATGTATGTA
>NW_014035273.1:0-2029 GCF_001186125.1 Sphaeroforma arctica JP610
GCGTGTGTGTGTGTGCATGTGTGTGTGTGCGTGTGTGTGTATGTGTGTGTTTGACTGTGTGTGTGTGTGTGCGTGTGTTTGTGTGCGTGTGTGTGTGTGTGTATGTACATGTATATATGTATAAATATATCTATATATAGTGTTTGTATGTTGATATGCATACGTATTTACGCTTGCATATGTATACATATATACCAATTGCATAAATACAAGTTATGCTTGCGGAGCGCTACCTTCAATTTCACTCGGACTGTATACATATCTGTAAATATCAAGTGAAGTTACCTTTGATCTGCCCGTCCCCACATCGACCGTAATCCCTGACTGAAACGAATTGTCCTCTAGTATAGGTTGCAGTGGGTCATCAATGCTCATCACTAAGTTGCTGTCTGCCAAGTTTAAGTACTTGGACAGTTTAAGTTTATTTTCTTGCAGCATTTTTGCCCTTAGTACACTCTCTCCGCAACTTGTGTAGAAGATTTGAGCTGGTGGTAAACTCACACTATCTCCAATCGGTTTCCTATCTTCACCTGAAATTCCCATAAGTGTACTACATTCATCCTTGATATTCTCTATTGTGAGATGTGGGGGGGCGCCTTTCTGTGTGTGCATTAAGCATGTGGGTGTAGTTATTGTATCATTTTTAAAATTCTGTGTAGCACCATTTGACTTGATGTAAGAACAGCTATTAAGGTTTGTCAGCGTCCACACGCCTGCTCGAGCCTTCCCACATGTTTTCTGTATGTGTATGGACATATTCTATGTATTTATGTATAATTCGGTGTACGAGTACAAACATATGTGTATTTACACACATATATATATATGACAGTACATATCTATATATTTAAATATATGTTTAAAAAAAAATACATACATATTTACTGTATTTACACACACACGTAAGTAAATATGTATTGATACCTTATAAAGGTTCTTTTTTCCTTTTTTTTTCATCTTTTTTTTTTCAAAGATTTTTGTTACACAGTTGACACTGACTGTACACAGTGTACAGTTTAGTTTATTTTATATACAGCATGTATTGCAATACACCGTTTCTTTCTATAAAACTACCTGGTAACTATGTTGAGTTACACGTGGTGACGTCCCAGGTGACATGATGGGTCCGATAGGAATTGCTTTTTTATTTTATTGTATTGTATCTATAGAGTGTTAAAAAAATAGTAGCCCCTAATATACATGTAAAAATATAGATATATACACATATATATAGATATATAGATATATATAGATAGATAGATATATATATGTATGTATATATCTGTATATATATATCACTACATATATTTGTCACAACAAACACATATATATATAATGTCATCCATTTCCAACATAGAGGGGGCAAAGTCTCTGTTCCTGCGTAATCTCGACAGGTTACAAGGGTCTGAGCTTACAGAGTTCATCACATGGGTTAAAGAAGTGATTGATGAAACGCAGAATGGGGCAGACGGTGATACGTGTTGCACAAACGACAGTACGCATTGTTGCACAAATGAGAGTACGCGCGACGACGAGGATAATCTTGGGACACTCAATACGTAAGCACTTTATATACATATATATATATATGTGTGTGTGTGTGTGTGTGTGTGTGTGTGTTTTTTTGTATGTATATAAAAATATATATATATATGTGTGTGTGTGTGTGTTTTTGTATGTATATAAAAATATATATATATGTGTGTGTGCGTGTGTGCGTGTGTGTAGTATACGTAGCATAGTATCTGTATATCTATACATAGATCATTTATGTTTATATCTATGTACCCGTATGTGTATGAATGAACATTTATGTGTATACTTTGATATAGATGTGTCTGTGTATGTGTGTGTCTGTGTCTATCTGTGTATGTGTCTCTGTGTCTGTGTGTGTATGTATGTGTGTATATATGTATATATATACATATATATATATATATCTATCTATATATATATATATATATATGTATATATATATATATATGTATGTATATATATATATATATATTATGTATATATAGTATATATA
>NW_014035272.1:0-2029 GCF_001186125.1 Sphaeroforma arctica JP610
GTGTGTGTGTGTGTGTGTGTTTGCGTGCGTGTGTCTTTGACGATATGCGTTCTATAGTGGTCGTATTTGTAAAATATAATTGCTGAGCACTATATTGCTTCGCACAATTCCCAAGGGTGCTGATCCTACTAGAAACATTTTGAATTCGATCACGTATAGCAACAAATAGTAAAGCAAAATACTCACAGAAGTGCTTGGGTTTGATGTGCTTTACTTTAAAAAGTAATCTTTGGTGTTTTCCCTAAAGAAAGAACTGTGCATCAGCAGCAGCCAACACTCTACTGATAGGTGCGACCCCAGAACATCTCCTGCACTTCTTTGGAGTTACACTTGCCAGGCTTATCTGCAAAGCACATAACGGCCACCAAACGCTCTCTTTCGCCCTCGGTCTCAGTCACTCGGTGGAACGAATAACGTCCGGCAAAGATCTGTAGTGTTCCGGGCTCGAAAGGGGCTGTGTAGATCTCTGGAACCTTTGTGTCTGTGCATGTAGTTTTAGGTTAACATTGTATGAGAGTTAACAACGCACTTCAGGGGTTAGAACACACCAGGGGTGGTGGTAGGGTGAGCTGTGTCAGAAGATACAGGCATCAGACATCTGAATAGATAAGTGAAAATGCGCCTGAAGTAGGCGACCCTCTACACAATCATACATTCACACCTATAATCCTAAAGTACTGTAAAAACAAGTAGCTATATTGTCTGTACATATACACACATATAATCTTAAAGTACTGAACAAATAAGTAGCTATATTGTCTGTATATATACACGCATATAATCTTAATGTACTGAGTAAACAAGGAGGCATGTTGTCTGTATATGTATACACATTTAATCTTAAGTACTGAATAAACAAGTAGCCATATCGTCTGCATATGTTACTCCACAGGGCACAATCCTGGATTGCCTGGGCATAGACATCGCCGCAGCTACTGTTGAAGTACATCCCTACCCAAACAATCCTATCAACACACTCCCAACATTCGTCAAGTCACGCTGTTTAGGTGTACCTGCATCCACTGGCTCGACTTTAAACTTGGAGTGTTTATTCAGCACAGCGGCGACTTGCTTGTCCACGTCTTCGCTCATCTCCTGTGTGTCGCGCAGGCGGTTAGTGTACTCAAACACGCCCCCTCTCTCGGCCGTCTGCAGAGATAGTGTAGTTGTGAACTCGCTCTCGTCAAAGTGCCAGGCATGGCTCCAGCCCTCACGGAAGACATTGATGGAACATGCACCCAGCTGGTCCGACAGGTGGTACAAGGGCTCGGTGGAGTTGTCACGGCCGATCACTGTGGGTGGGTGGGTCGAGGAACGGGAAGCGAATATGTGTATGGTGTATGTATTTGAATTGAGATATATTTCAAAATGGGGGATACTCCTCAGCAGTGTGTATATTGGATTGAGATAGGGTGTAGAAAAAATTACATAGCTACAGCTCGACACCTACGCCTACAACTAAAACTATACTGGTCCGTACCTGCATTGACAAAGTGCAGGAGACTGTCGCTCTCGTACAGTTTCCGCAGAGCGCCTTTCGTATCCAATTCATCGTACGCAGTGGAGGCTACCTGTGTACTCATAAACGTATTGCGCACATGATTAGCACGTGGCTCACTACTATCTGCCGGACGTTGGAATGCTGTGTGACCTTTATCAGTAACGAATGCATGTTCAGATTTAATAGCTGCCTCGTGAGCACAAATACGTGTTGCTTCCTCAGTAAGAAATCCGGGGTAACTGGCACAGCCTGTTTCTTTCAGCGCTTTTCTGGAACGCTCTATTAGTTCACGAGCTTCTGGTGTGTTCAGGTTATCAATGGGATACTTCTTCAAATCAATACCCAGATTGGCATGTCTGTAGGTTTCAGATTCAATCTGCATTGCTGTGGGAATTTATGTGCAGTAAAAAAAGGTTCTCATTTAACTATCGTTATCTTCGTGAAAAATTATGCAATTTTAATTCCAGGTATATATCGAACTGACTAAATTTCGGATGTATCACAACATGACAACCCATACATATCATT
>NW_014035271.1:0-2029 GCF_001186125.1 Sphaeroforma arctica JP610
TATATTTGTGCGTGTGTGTGTGTTTGTGTGTGCGTGTATGTGTATGTGTGTGTGTACGTGTGTGTATGTAGCTATGTATAGGCATATCCTTTTGGATGTTTCTGTTTATGTTTATATAAACATACATTTATTTATTTATTGATATGTTTATCCATATATGTTGATGCAAGTACTGCAAGTAATTACATTTCGAGAGGTGTCCTACAGGAAAATTATGTTCAAGTTATCGTGAATGATATGTTCATACATCCGTTCGTTCAATTTCACGTACTTGTATACGTGATATTCGTTGTTTTTTTTACGTGTGGTTTTCTTATGGACACATATTTTTATGTGCGTAAATCTATTATGATATGAGTTAATTTGGCGTCTTTCATCGTATATAAGTATGAAATGTTACACCGAGGACATGTAGATAATAACCTCGAGTATGCATGTCTGAAACAAGCGTTTGTATTTTTTCATTGTGAAATTCTATATCGGGTCTTTAATCGTGATTAATAACAAATCAGTGATTTTATTTATATCGATTAATTTTATATAAATTTATATAAAGTAGATATAGACACGTCTATGAATTCGTTTGTCCGTAAGTTTGTCCGTAGTTTCCGTTTGGCCTACACATCCATCCAGGCGTGTGGTTAAGCATACGCATACCAGTATTTTTCTCTACTACCTACGTACGTGTATCACTTTTACATACAACCTGATGCTGTGTATGCACTTCAATCAAACTTTTATTGAGAACTGATGGTACGGGTATGCGAGCACAAGCTAGCACCTCACCATCAATAAACCGACCCAATTTCACACGTCGATTGCACTTTGCTGTCTCATACCATATGTATTACGTTAGTATCTTGAGTCGTGCAAGCTTGTATGCGGAAGGCTGTTACTTTGAATAGGGCTCGCATTCACAGAGCCACACGAACGAACACTAATCACAACTTCTGTGAGCACTGGCTATGGTCAAATACAAATACAAGTCGGTACAACCTGTGCAGCGAACCCGCAAAAACTCCTACTGTTCTTCAGATTCTGATATAAATCCGTATTGTTTTCGTTTCTTATTCATGTATTGCCAGTCTGACAATCAGCAGACTTATACCGAACAAATGCCGGCAAGGAGGGTCACCAGTCCCCACCAAACTCCCATCCCAGTTGCGTTGCCTGTTCGAGGAAATACCTTGGCCGGCTTACCACAATATGATGATGGTATGTGCTTCACAGATGAAAGTTTTGACTGACGTAGATACTCAAGATATTGCGAGGCGTAAAATGACTTAGTTGTAGTTATAGATGTAGGGTATGTTGTGCTTTGACAGCAATATTCAGAACTTTACAAGAATAAAACACATCATTTTAGGATGAGACGAGTAATAAAATAGGTAGGAAAATCAGGTAGCTATCAAAAGTGCAGGGGGTGTTAAATAAAGCTAAGCAGTGAGATAATCAAATCTAAACCTTTGTAATACATTTCACCCGTGGCTACCCTCTAGTTCGCTCTCAAAGACGAACTTATTCACACTCCCTTTGTAGCAGCCGATCTAATCCCCTCCCAAGTGTTCCCAGTGTTTTCTATTTAGCTGCCATAATATTCTTGGGTGAATACAGTTGATTTATTGACCTCCAACCATCGAACCCACTCATAGGCGCTGACTCAGTGGAGAAGGCATTGGCGTGGGATCAGGAATGTGTGACAACACCGCTGTCACCCGCTGCACCCCAACGAAAGCCGGTGAGCGGCTTAAACAGTTCAAGGCCATTCAGAAAAAGGTCTGTGCCCGAGGGTGTAGATATGGCCGAAGTAGTAGCACAGACACAGGAGAATATACGCATGCTACGTAAGGAGATAGAGGAGCTCACACTGGAGCTGATGAATTCTAAAAGAGCCAGTGCGAGTGGCAAGCAGACACAGAGAGATGGGGAGAGTGAGGTGCAGCTGACGCAGATGGCTGTTGGCGAGGCCTAGATTGTGTCATCAGGAGTAATGAATTTGTTGACGAAAGCCATGATACCGTGTATATAT
>NW_014035270.1:0-2028 GCF_001186125.1 Sphaeroforma arctica JP610
CAGGTCAGAATAGTTGGTGTGTTCGTAGGTCAGGAGAGTTGGTGTGTGTTAGTTGGTGTGTGTTCGCAGGTCAGGATAGTTGGTGTGTGTTTGTTGGTGTGTGTTCGCAGGTCAGGTTAGTTAGTGTGTTTTAGTTGGTGTGTGTTCGCAGGTCAGGATAGTTGGTGTGTGTTAGTTGGTGTGTGTTCGCAAGACGGCTTTCCAGATAAACCTCTAGAGATTCGAGGAGGCGATATCTTTTGGATTTGTGAAATGACATCCACATACATGCCGCAGGACCGACACAGTCCTACGCAGCAATTTCAAACATGCGAAGGACTGGTAGTGAGACATTGGTATGGTGTTAGGGTTTAGCTAAACCCTAAAACCCACCCTATTGTGCATGGTACGGCGGTGTACATCACATTCAACAGTTTAGAAATACCTTAGGTACAGAATGGATTGCGGGATCCCGATATCGTTTCCAATCGAGTACAACGACTTCATCTTCTCCATATACCTACCACACACCAACGACGGGAGAATAAACGGAGTGAGCAACGTGTTTCAATACAATCACAAGTGCGTTAAAGCTTTGGAAGGTGTTCGTAGCCAAAGGCGATACTCTGTATGCGAATACTTTCAGACAAGAGAACGGCAGTGAAAGTCAAGGCACTACACTCATCCGCACAAGGGACACACCACAGCACTAAACAAATGACAACACACAAAAGGTATCACCAGATAACACAGAACAATCTAGATATAACACACAACACCACAGCACTAAGCAAATGACAACACACAAAAGGTATCACCAGATAACACAGAACAATCTACACACAACACACAGCAGCACAGCATTAAACTATTGACAACACACAAAGGGTATCACCAGATAACACAGAACAATCTACATACCCCACAAAGCACCAAAAGCCATCGGCCTCGTTCTCACAGATCTGCAGCACTGGCGCCAGAAGGTCAGACATACCCTGGACATAGCCCAGCTCAGGACAGTGTGTGGTGTACGTCACCAGTATCTCCACCATGATGGCTAAGTTGGGGTTGTTCTCACCGATCATGAATGTGCTGGTCCTGTCTGTGCGCACCACATCCTTCTCTGTGGTTGGAGAGAGTAGTGTTGAGTGGGTGAGTGTTGAGTGGGTGAGTGTTGAGTGGGTGAGTGGGTGAGTGTTGAGTGGGTGAGTGGGTGAGTGTTGAGTGGGTTAGGAGTGAGTGTGTGTGTGCACTACATCCTTCTCTGTGGTTGGAGGCAGTAGCACAGCACACACAGCACACAAAAAACACACAACACACACAACACACAAAACACACAAAACACAACACTCACACCACACACTACACACACAATAAACACTACACACACAATAAACACAACACACACAACACACATAACACACACTACACAGCACACACACAACACACACAACATACACAACACACACAATGAACACAACACACAACACACACCACACACATAATACACAATACACAACACACACAACACACAGCACACACACAATACACAACACACACAACACACACAACACAATTGCACCGACCGATCATCTCGCGCTCAGCCATGACACTGTCGCGCTCGTCGTCGTCGAGTGCTTCGCCGTTGTTGATTAGCCATCGGCCTTTGAGTGCCCAGTACTCCTCTCGCTTCTCTCGGCTTATGCGTCTGCGCGTGCCACAATCAGAGCCAAACGGATGCAATCCCAGAAGAATCCTGTTGTGGCCATGCACAGGCAGATGAGAAGGGCACATGGGCTGTGTGTGGTGGTACTGTTTTGGGTACCAGAGCGATATGTCAACTCAACAATCAGGGTACAGCGCAAGTGGGAGATAAAAACATAACTGCAAATAGTGAGGATGGAAATAACCAACCACACAATAGGAAAGTTCTGGAACGTAAAGCTTCAACAGACCTGGTAAACGTGTGTGAATGGGTTGAGTGCAAATTGAGAGGTTATATATATACATATACATATAAATATAAATATACATATACATATACATATA
>NW_014035269.1:0-2028 GCF_001186125.1 Sphaeroforma arctica JP610
TGAGGTTGAGACATTGCCTATATATAATCCTCTCAGTACTGTTTCCGCTGAAGGGATTTTATTTAGTGTTTCGTTGTCGCTCTATTAGAAACTATGGTATGTTTCGTTGGGGCGAATCTGAGAGACTCATAAAATACTATCTTTAGAAAAAAATATAGAAGAAAAAAAAACTCTTGATGTCCTTAGTTATTGTATTATCCAATAACTTGCCGCTTATCAAGAATTACCGACTTAGCCTTCATCAGACTGGCACATCTGGTTGGCTGAACGGAGGATAAACTAGGTAACGCTAATAGTCCCTAGAAACCTATATTCGGTTGAGCCATCTCGCTACCGAAGTATTCAGATATAAATAGATTTGGAAAGTAAATATATTTATATTTATAGAACTAGACAAAAATCTTATGTTTGGTATTCTACTGGGGCCTTTTTAATGGCCGTGTCCAAATATCTGATATGTAAAATGGAAAAGGTATTAATTAATAAAACCGTTAAAAACCATTTAGGAAACTTAAGTTCCTCGTACTATTAAGAGTACGTTTATAGTTTACGTACTGCTTAAGAGTACATTTATAACATAAGAGTCTAATGTGGAGGCCCGGCTATTACACCTTTTACGTCGCAGGTCTCGTTATTTGCTGCTTAATACTACCATGGCTGTTGGTTTAGAAGTCTCATTTCAAGTGGATAGCACTACCACAGGCGTAACTGCCTGAGTTTGAATAGCACTCAAAATTCTGCACAACCAGTCCTAGCGCCCCGACTACACCTCCTTACCGCTGTTATCTTTTCTAAGCTGTGGATCCGCGTATTAATTGTAAACCACCTTGAATTTGCCTGTATTTCACAAGAGGGTAGCACACGATGGAAAATATATTAATACCTACTTCTACACTGTGTAACAGTAAAATTACTTATAAATTCATTTCCTAAAGCAGGGTACCGTAACATAGCATTGGTTTTTTCTCTTCCATGGGCATCTTTTCTTACTGGTTCAACCAAGTAAGCTACTATCTGAACACATTGATTTAACAGCGTGTTCTGAGAATTCTCGGAGACCGCTCACAAATGTTTTCGTTTCACCACCCCATTAACACTTATCAAAGTATCGACAGTCGTCATGATAGTCTTGGCTATGTAAGATTCGGTCTATCATTCGGTCTATCAAGGCGATATTAATGCCTTATAATAAATAAACGCGTAGGTAAATTATAAGTATCGTGATAATTTCAAAGTAAATAAACGAAATGAGACTTTTAGTAAAGTTAGGTATGTCTCGTGAAAGCAGCAATTCTCTAAGGGATTGTGAGCCTGAGACATTGCCTATATAAAATCTTCTCAGTACTGTTTCCGCTGAAGGGATTTTATTTAGTGTTTCGTTGTCGCTCTATTAGTAACTATGGCATGTTTCGTTGGGGCGAATCTGAGAGACTCATAAAATCCTATCTTTAGAAGGAGAAGAAAAATACTCTTGATGTCCTTAGTTATTGTCTTAACCAATAACTTGCCACTTATCAAGAATTACCGACTTAGCCTTCATCAGACTGGCACATCTGGTTGGCTGATCGGAGGATCAACTAGGTAACTTTAATAGTCCCTAGAAACCTATATTCGGTTGAGCCATCTCGCTACCGAAGTATTCAGATATAAATAAAGTTGGAAAGTAAATATAGTTCTATTAATAGAACTAGACCAACTTTTATGTTTGGTATTTTACTAGGGCCTTTTAATGGCTTTGTCCAAATATCGGATATGTAAAATGGAAAAGGTATTAATTAATAAAACCGTTAAAAACCATTTAGGAAACTTAAGTTCCTTGTACTATTAATAGTACGTTTTTAGTATACGTACTGCTTAAGAGTACGTTTATAACATAAGAGTCTAATTTGGAGGCCCGGCTATTACACAGCCCACACCCAGCTTTGAGACCCATGAGAAGCAAGTTGCTCACTCAAGCTGATTATGGGTCAAAAAGCGAGAAAGGAAAAACGGGTCGAAAACATTAAGTAGCATAACATATAGTTAATG
>NW_014035268.1:0-2027 GCF_001186125.1 Sphaeroforma arctica JP610
TCTATATATATAGCTTAAAAGCATGGTTTCATTTTGGGTAAAAGTGGTCTAGAGTTTTTTAAGACGAGAAAATCCGAGACCCTCGATGGGAAGAAAGAAACTGGTCCCAGATATTCCTATGTATGTTCTATATAACACAGGAATCGGAAAGACAGTTCTTCCTGTTTTACAGCTGCCTATACACTCTAGAGTAGTAGACAATTTTACACGGAGTTTTTTTTCTACTGTCAGGTAAAGCAGCTGCACCTCCGCCGGGAACTAACCCCGCATCGGCAAAACGCAAGACGGGGATACCAGAGATAGATACCACTCAGGAAAGTGCGGCCAAGAGAACCAATATTGACCCCGCAGAGGAAGACGAGGATATCCACTCGCAAGACGATGAGGAGACTGAAACCGACCAGGCACCCAAAGGGAAAGATAGTGCCACCACGGAAACAGTGAGTATGGGTGCCTGGTCGGTTTCGGTCTCCGCATCGTCTTGCGAGTGGATATCCTCGTCTTCCTCTGCGGGGTCAATGTTGGTTCTCTTGGCCGCGCTTTATATTCCTCCGGTATCCCAGTCTTGCGTTTCGCCGATGTGGATGTGTACCTGTGTGATTACAGAGGATACTTTTCAACTAAACCATGGGTGTGTGGCCGTGTGATCACACAGAGTATACGTTTAAATTTTAACCATGGCAGTGTATTGGCGTGATTACAGAGTTTAAGTTCAAATTTAAACCATGGAGTGTATCTGCGAGGATACAGAGTAGTCGTTTTAAATTTGACGCAAGATCGAGTCTTTTTTGATATGAATGATTTACGCAAAGAGGGAATGGGGCAGAACTAACGCAATGAGCGGAAGAATATTGAATAAACAACCCAAATTTATCAGTGGTTTGCTTATCCACAGCAGACACGGGTGTACAAAAAAAATATACATATGCGCATATTCGTGCATACACACAAAAGATTCAAATGAATGTGTATATATACATACCTAGATGCACATGGATATGCATTTGAACATGTGTATACAAATCCATCCACACAATTGATATGAGTCCAGATATATATATACCCATATATACATATACACATGGATATGCGTATATACGTATATACATATTATACATATGCATGGATATGCATATATACACGTATATACATATGCATACATACATATGGATATGCATATATAATATACACATACATACGTACTGCGTATATACGTGTATACAAATACATACATACACATTGATATATATATATATATATATGCAGACATATACATACATACAATATACATGTGTATACACATATATACATGCACAAAAATATGTGTGTACACATGTATATACACATACATACATACACATGGCCATTTGAGTATCTCAGCTGGATGTTACTAACATGTACTCACTGCACGCGCACCTGAAGATCAGCCTCTCGTTTCATTAGGACGCGAGCTCTGCGTCGTTTCGGCTTGGCTGCACTGGGGTCCTGAGCCTCACATAGAACCTGTCGATGCTGAAGTTCATATGGTCGTGCAGCTGATATGGAAGCAACAAGTGTAGGTAGATGTGTACTAACAACATATGCAACGAAATGTACAATTGATACGCCAGCATATTCGATTATCCATGCCGATATAAAACCGATGGAAGGCATGTGAGTGATAGACAGAGGATTGTCCCACGAGAAAGATTGAGCGTAGATCTCACGCACGAACAACATTCACAATTAAAATTGTACTGCCCATTACAAGTATAATATAAATTTCAAACTATTTAGAGATGAATGCTGGTGATATATACCTATAGATATAAGCTCAAACAAAAACCCCGAAAACGTATACGTACATAATATACAAACAATTGTGAAACTACATACTAAGAAACATATGTGTATACATAAACACACACACACATATATATATATATATATATCTAATATGTATATTCATATATGCTTATATGTGTGTGTGTGTATGTGTGTCTGTGTGTGTGTGTGTGTGTCTGTGTGTG
Source organism: Sphaeroforma arctica JP610 (assembly GCF_001186125.1). Classification (NCBI taxonomy): domain Eukaryota; class Ichthyosporea; order Ichthyophonida; genus Sphaeroforma; species Sphaeroforma arctica. Next base: position 2,010 of record NW_014035268.1, read on the forward strand.
TGTGTGTGTGTATATACG
>NW_014035267.1:0-2027 GCF_001186125.1 Sphaeroforma arctica JP610
ATATATATAGGCTTTAATTTGATCTCGGCACACACGCGCATATCTAGAATTGGCATCGTGGATTAGATAGAGACGAGTGACAGGGTAGTAGCACTGTGTGTTAACACTGAACTCCTTCTACGGCGGAATCGATGTGCTCAGTACTGCGGGAGATCTGATCTGCAAACAATTGGTCAGATAGAGAGATTGTACCCGTATATAGAAATCTAGAATTAAACTATATTAGTAGCGCCAGTGCTGTTAGAACTGGGTCTGAAGGCTTCGATAATTTTTGGAACGGATACGTTTATATGCAGGCAGGATTTGGCGCTGTATTTGGATAGATAACTGAATCAATTAGGTACATACCATCTAGAATTGAAGTAACTAGTGGGGAAATGGTCCAAAGTGCTCGACAACAACTGGAACTGATACGTTTATATGCAATTGGGAAGCACGATTTGCCACAGTATTTGGATGGAGACATATCTCGAATAAAAAATTTCGGTACACACGTACCCTCTTAAACACAGAAAACACATGGCTGGCATAGTTGGCGGATATATTAGGTTTGAATTTTAGCCAATTACTTATAGTAGCCTGTAACCTGTCCTTGTGCACGCCGAGTGACGTTTCCTTACGGAGACGATTCAATCGATCCTAAAACCTAGGACCCTAAAACACTCCATGCTACTCTAGCCCAGAAGCCGAAACTGCCTAGACACTTGCTGGGTGTATATGGTTGGGTGTTGGTACATACAACGCTCAATCCTCCGATAGTGACCATGTCATTGCTCTCCACCTTTACAACACCGATTTCCCGGAATGGACTAATATAAATTGGATCAATATAACGTGGACTAATGTCAAAAGCCCATCAACGCCCATCAGTACTACCCAATTCATCCTAAAACCCTAAAACCATCACATGCTCTGACTACGTTTGCGCTCAGACGTCTCCGTAACCACGCACCGAAGCCGGGATGCATTCTCTGTGCGCACATTTGCCGTTGCTAGGCAACCAGACAATCTCATCTTGGATATAGTTGACATGGAAATCGTTGTCACAGACTACACATGTTGCCTCCGGGCCTATAACCACCCCGGTAGACCTCTTGCCGGTTGCTAGGTCGTTGCTAAGGGTGTCCAGGCGTATGTGTAGCATACCCCTTTGCACCTCCGAGGTTCGGGCTCGCGACTGCGATCGCATCAGCGAAGACTGGGGATGGGATGTGGAAGGTTAAAGTTTGTGGTTGTGTGGTACAGCAAGACAAATTGTTTTAAGTGGTCATTTGTAGTCAACTATAGTCTATGGAAGAGGTAAGTGGTTGTCGTTGTGTGGTACATAAAACATAACTCCCTTTAGCAATAGTCACAACTATAGTCTATGGATGTAAGAGGTTGTCGTTACGTGGTACATAAAACATAAATTCCTTTAGCAATAGTCACAACTATAGTCTATGGATGTAAGAGGTTGTGGTTGTGTGGTACATAAAAACATAACTCCCTTTAGCAACAGTCAACTGTAGACTATGGATGCAAGAGGTTGTGGTTGTGTGGTACATAAAACATAACTCCCTTTAGCAATATTCAACTATAGTCTATGGATTTAAGAGGATGTGGTTGTTCCTGAAACTTATCAGGAAACTCTTTAGGCGCAGTCCCCGACTGTAGCGTTACAGATTGATGTGGGACCATATAGCCACAGACGCGACTCGTATTAGGCTTGCTTCTTTAAGTATTCAAGCAGAAAACGTACTATGAATACCTTTCGCTCAAACGATCACGTGTACTGACATACATATACTGGTACACGCATACATATACAACGTATACACAATTCGCAATGCACAGCTGAGTTTCAAAGTAAACATACACGTACCTATATATATAAATATATATATATATATGGTATATATATATATATATACATATATATACATATATATATATATATATATATATATATATATATATATATATATATATATATATATATATATATATATATATATATATATATATATATATATATACTATATACTATA
>NW_014035266.1:0-2027 GCF_001186125.1 Sphaeroforma arctica JP610
CACACACACACACACACACACACACATATATATATATATATATACTAATATTTAAGTAAATATACATACATACATATATATATATATTATATATATTATATATATATATATATCTATATATATAGTATGCACTTTTTATATATATTCAAAGGTAGTATACATACGTGTACATCATACCGTCCTCATCAGAAGTCTGATTTCTGCCTCACGATTTGCGCCAAAGAAGGGTCTGCTTAAGTGCATGCAGCGTCCATAAAGCTATAATGCATGAAGTGTGACATCTTAGAAGTTCATGCCAGTAGGTGTGCAGTTAGATGTTTATTTACCCATTCGTACTTGGTGCAGATGCAGAATCGGAAGAGGATTTGGATGTGAAGATAGGGATGCTGTCGTATCCACTAGGGCATGCGTACAAACTAGTCGGGAATATGTTCTATGTCTGGAGCTTGGAAACGTAAGACATTTCGTTGCATTTGTTTATTGTTGAGTGATTTTCCTGATATATCTCCTTAGGTCAAGACCCTTATGACCTGAGTTTACTGATGATATCCTTTCTCGCCTCACAGGCCGCACAAGCGATAGGAGTCGTTACCCTAAACTCAATTTTAAAACCTCAAACCCCTATACGTCCATGTTATACACGAATGACATGTGTATTGTTATTTTTGTTCTTCTATGTAAGCCCACGGAACACAGTTCGGTCCTTCAGTTGTTTTGGAAGTTTATACTATGACATTACATCGTAAACCCTTAGACTTGCAGAGACCATTACCCAATGTATGAGTGTTTTTTGATGTTGTGCTCATTCTACTACTGTCAGGAACCGTAGGAAACCCCAAAACCCTATTAAGGCCTAGAACTCAAAAACCCGTACTATATATTGATCATTCAAGGCTACCGAGGACTGCACTGAAGTGGAGTACACAAGTCCGAAGGAATAATCGAAATACATATATCTATCAGTCTCTGTTTTACCCGTCTGACTTTTAAGAAGATCGATCGGATACCCTAACTGTATCCACGGCGTAACCATAGCAACCATAGCCATCTGATGTTCCCGAACCCAGTCACTTTCGAATTCTTGTTAAGTACGTAAGCGTTATATTTGAGCTCCCGACGGGGGGCGTGGTGTGGTTTATTCCGCTTGTAGGTACTTAGGTACTCAAAACGATTTTCTATGCTATCTGCTAATCATTATCTTACTAGCGTTGCAAGAAGTATGCTTCGAGCTACAAACAAAACGCCCCCCCCCCCCCGGCGTATCTGTTTCAAGTGGCTGTTCACTCTAATCACTCGCAATTCCTTCTACGTATCATTTCTTATGTGTAGGTATAACTCTCTATCCACGCGCTGCGAAAGACGAATATTGAGCTAGTCTGGTGTAGCCATCATTCTCTTTGTGTTACCTACTTCTATCTGTTCCCATTACCTTACGAATACCTTAGTGCTGTCTCAAACTCTATTCCTTTCTCATTGAAATAGGGCTCCGATCACGTCATCCCTTAGTAAGAATTCTAGTTCTAGGCTCAAGTGCTTTATTTCATATCTCAAGCACTATACTTTAAATTAATATTGGGCTAATCAAGTTATCCCTATTGTTTTCTGTTTTTAGGCACAAGTACTCTATTTTTGAGCTGCCGACACACGCAGGACCGGTGATGGGCGTTGCCGCGGTTAAAGCACGACCAGGTATATGAGAAGTCAACAATTTAGTCTATGTATTTATACTCAATTATATATAGATATGCACATGTGTATACGTAAGTACATACAAGTATATTTGTAAATATATACAAGTATACATGGATATATATCAGTGTATATGTAAGTATAAAGAATTATGTATATTATCATGTGTATATATAGATATATGCAAGTGTATATGTATGTCTATACAAGTGTTTATGTAAATAAATACAAGTGTGTATATATCCTATGTACGTTTACGGAATTTGTAACTCGATTGGCATACCATGCGCATATATATATGGATATGTTAACTCAATACTTATGCCTGTATTTCTATA
>NW_014035265.1:0-2027 GCF_001186125.1 Sphaeroforma arctica JP610
AAACAAATAAAGATACCTAAACCCTAAACCCTAAAAACCCTAAAACAAACATACCGGTCCCAAGCTACGTAACAGGTCGAGTACGCCGTTTGTCTGTTCTACCGAATTGGAAGTCACATCGCCAAACCTGCAAATACTGATTTCTAGTACGTATACGAATTGATTAGAAAATATAATTAATGCGATCGATATCCACAGTATAAAATAATTCAACACACCCACTGCTACTGCGAAAGTGTCAAACTCACCAGGGTCCGCAGAGGTGTGTGCGGATATAGTGTATTCCTTTCCATGTTTCAGCAGGATCCCGACGACTTCTTTGTGTCCTCGATTCTGTATTTCTTTACAGTAGTGCTGAAGTGTGCCAGCAAATACAATTTATAAATTGTTCTCAGCTCATTAGGGGTTTGCGCATATCGGTAATTTACAAATAACCACACTACAGAAATACAGAAAAAAAAACATATCTTAAATTCCTTATTAACTGGCGTGACTGCCGACTGGTACATATCATCCACAGTTTCTTTATTATACTGGAATCTCTTGTTCGATGCTAGTGTCGTTACATTGTCACGAAAGTGTTTCTCGCACTTAGCCCATAAATTATAGCAAGTAGCCAATTTACCTTTTTGATATTAGTATTTAACGTGGAAGTAAAAGAGAATAAAGAAGCCTATCAATAGAGACAAACTGATATTAGCATTCGATCCTACACACACCTGGCTATTGGGAACTGATGACTATCTTTTGGTTTCAATCAGACCTTTATCTTTGTCTGCGATAGCAATCTTACAATCCGGGAAATCTACCTTTAATCGCCTACAGAAGCTGCCACACCCGATGTGGTTTTCTGTCGGTAGTTGACTCCATGCGCATGGAACATTTTGACTATTTGCATCCTAGCAAGTAATCACAGCGATAACCTTCAATCGTGATTGGTGAATTATTTTTGACATAAATAGACATGATACCAGACCGGATTTTAAAAAAATTGCTAGAAAATGAAGAATATTGAACACAGCAGCGAGGCTTACCTCGAAGATCGTTTTTCAGAAAAGTACAGTCCAGCACGCTCACATGTCTAGAAAATCGCCAGAAATGCTTGCACGCAGATGGCGCGAAGTAAGAGCTTTTAAACATCACTGTATCTTTCTGTTGGACATAATCACATTTAACTAAAGAGAGAATGTATGTTCCATTTCTATCTGCTTCACAGCATTTTTGAACGAGTTCTGGGAATCGCAGATATTCTGACATGATTGTCGACAAAGAGTCCATGCGACCTGTATATATGAAATAACAAATTGAATGTAAGGTAATAGATATATAAAAGACAATTGAGAACGAATATTTGTCAACCACAGTAACAATGCCAACATCAATAAAATATTAAGTGATTTGAAAACTACCGGAAAGTAAGAAGTTCTGCATTTGTCCCCTTTTAATGTCATTCGAGATCCGCGGCGCTGTAGTTGAGAGCAGGGAGAATATGACAGGTGTCATCAATATGAGGTAGATGGTATCTAAACGAGCATATGTGATAAAATTGCAGCCGGGGTAATATAACTCTCACCTGCTGAACTGATCAGATTTGAATTTTCAAGTGTTTTGCCAAGGCGAGAGGACTTAATATGTCTGAGTTGTACATTTCTGTTCCTTGAGGCTGGCTCTCTATCGCAATCTTTAGAATGATCTTTACTTACAGTACATTTCCACTCTCCATTAAAGTCCCCTCTCACGTGCACGGGCACATCGTTGCATTGACAATCACAGCCGGGCATAGCGCACATATATCGTCTCCGCGGTTTTTTCTTTCCGCCATTAGCACGGAGTCTGTATAGTATATTAGCACAGTATTGTGACGATAGAATATATCCTACTGATATTGGAGTATTAAATAGTTTGCGAGAGACCGACGTTAAACAAGAATGTGCACGCCACTATCATCAAAATTATCACTAGAAATTTACAATAAAGCATTCCGCATTTGCTCGGCGTGGGCATACACCGCATTTATGATATATATA
>NW_014035264.1:0-2027 GCF_001186125.1 Sphaeroforma arctica JP610
TATATATATATATATATCTATGTGTATATATATAAATATATATTTATATATATATATGTTGTCAATTATTTATGAGATCGTATTTGCTATGTAGCTTTGTGTGCACAGAAGGATTCCTCCGTATTTGATATGGAATTAAACGCCTACTCTTATAATGTACGTATATACACAGACAAATCAGGTATCTTCAGGTGTCCTACAATTTGTATCATACCGTAAACAATACACTTCATGTTAGAAGTATCAGAGTGACACTTATTCTAACAACGTGGTAAACTTACTTGAACTTTAGCAAAGCGTCCACTCTCTTTCCATTGACTAATTTTTTACATTTGAAAAGAAACTGGAAGTCGCTGCGCTGCCTCCCCGGGGGTGACCTGTCAGCGTTAAGAATCTTCATTGAGACAGGGATTGACATCGTTCCGGGTTGAAAATTCATGTTTTCTTCTGTTGTGTAATAGTTGGGTCGGCTCTAATGTATTTTTTGTCCTTTTTGGAGTGCGTCGTGGACGCCTTGTTAAACGTTCTAAGCCGACTCTCTTGGAATGTGCCAGATACAGGTCCACTTGAGATAGATCTGACTGTAAATCTTACACCATATAAAAGGCCGTTGAGTACGATGGACTCTAGACTCTAGTCTACCGTATGTATATGAGAAGTTCTATCGCTACACTATCTATTTATTTAATTCAGGCTATGGAAACACGGTTGTTTGATGATATGTACCCTGAGCAAATAACTAAATGTGGTCGTCTGGTCGAAATTGAAAGGAACATCTCATATATAAATTATAAATAAGCCAAACGGACCTTTCATTGATCCCTGATCAGCCTCTACGGAATCTATCCAACAAGGTCACACATATATTTATAATAAACCTGTTTTCATTCGTGGCCAAATAAATGTTTTTTTTAGTTGTTTGGTCTCCGCGTCGATGCATTCGCAAATTCTCAAATGATATATTGTAATGTCAACCATGTTTACCTCCGATTTAAAACAATGTTGGTGTTGTAAGTACCGAACTGTTCGGTAATGATATTGGGCATTAATAAGAGTGCGAGAACTTCTAAGTGTGGGCGATAACTTAAAAGAGTGTGAAAACTAATAAGTTTGAAAAGTTCTAAGTTGTATTGTGCGGTTTGTTGGCGAACGTGCGCGCAGGTTCGAAAGAAGAGGAGGTTGGTGTATGATTGGTGCTTTGCGAACCGAAGTGCTGGGTAATATGAGCTGGAGGTTGGCAGATGACGATATATGTTGAATGGACTTGTAGGCTCGAAATTGAGAAGATACACGATTAGATTGGCGGCAGGATTCTCAAGGAAATTCTTCGGAGATAGTATAAATACGTGGTTTAGTTCATTCAAGAAGTTCATTCTGCTAAGGTAGAAGTTTATTCAACAATCGAGGAAATAAAACTAGGTTCCCCGTTACATTGTGTTTTGAGTCGATCTAAGATTACAATATTTAGCTTCTTTTTTTTTTCAAACCGGCATAATTATATTTTACTACAGACCTAAAGTCAAGCATTTCAGATTAAAAAGTTGAACGTTTTACGTATATATATTTTATAAACGTTGCAACGTTTTATGCTAATTTTATGGCCTGAAAGTTTTCGCTAATTCGACCTAAGGAAGGATAATGCAGCTGGGACTGGGCAACTTCTCTGGAGATATGTGACAGGGGAGCCGATGACGACACTTATGGACTGATGTGATTACGTCAGGGGTACCAAGGCTTATGAGCTCGAGGCGAAGAAAGGAGGGTCCCGCCCAGCGATGGCTCTTTTGAAGGAGGTTACCCCGGAGATGAAGTCGGAACTAGAGGGCTATATCGGCAAGACCTTGTCGAGATTGAGAGGATCCAATCACTCGTTGTCGAGTTATGGCGTCCTCAACTTCGGCCCCAAGATTTGAGCTGGATGGAATGGTTTCTCCATCGATGGCGAAACCGAAATTTTCGGACAGGTCCAATACTTCCTTTTCACTCCGGATTTGTGCAGGAGTGTCCTTTAGATGTGGAGTTATAAT
>NW_014035263.1:0-2025 GCF_001186125.1 Sphaeroforma arctica JP610
TACGTCTCTATTCGCACACTTGCACACAATATATATATATATATATATATTCTTCTCTATTCGCTCACTTGCACACACACACATACATACATATGTACACCTGCAACTGCATATGTACGTGTGTATCTGCATATATAACGATAAAAATGTATGCAGCTCGATCGCAAGCCTGAAGAACATCGGCTGCCATTGTTTGAGTTACCTACGTCCATCGTTTTTCACCTAATTGTTATATTTGAAGGCCATTTCGGCGCATGCCTTCCACATCCACACTCTCGCATTATAATATTTATCCAGGCCACCACATACATATTCAGACCCAGCCTCGCGCAACCATACAACTTTTCAGTACAATGCAGAGGTGTTCACTTGCGAGTACATTCTCAGATTGACACGCAAGTACACAATCCGATGCAATTCATAGATGATTGCTTGTGCATTGATATCCGAGCTAACGCACACCTTCGCAATCTGTTGCGATACAGAGATGTGGCTGGATCTCAAGCCCGCTGGACGGGTGCGCGTACGCTACCACTTTCTGGGCCGCCAGGATAAGGTAGAGACAGACTCTGACTGCCTCAAACATCTGATCATTGGGGTGGAGTGTGCGGATAACACGGTGCTTAGACTGGACCCAGATCTGACTATGATCTCCTATGGCAAGCAGAAGAAGCCGGAACGCATGCTGACGTGCGACATTAGAGACGTATGTGCGTGTATAGATCCATGTGTGTGTATGCCTACCGCACGTGTGGATATTTGCCAAAAGGACTGTTGCTTGATCATGGAATTGCATCGTACTAAGACTCAATTCAGATCCTGCTATACTACGTTCTCATATGGCAAGCAGCAATCGCCTAATTGTATTCTGACGGGTGTGTGATATTAGAGACAATTGTACCTGTTCCTATATATCGATGAGTCTTATATGTGACTTTTACGTACGTTGATATGTACGTTGATGTACGGCAAGCAGAAGAAGTCTGAACGCATACCGGCGTGTGGCATTAGAGACGTAAACCCACGTGTAGATGTATCGATGGACCTTGTGTGTGAAAACGCGCAATACTCTGCTTTCTGTCTACTTCTATCCGTCAGGTTGTTGTCCTGTTTGTCTGTGCACGAGACTAGACCCTGATCCGACTACATTACCTCCGACAGCACAGAACCTCAACCCATGCCTATGCTATTATATGAACTCTACATCAAACAATATATATATATATATATATATATATATATATATATATATATATGCGCGCGCGCGCGCGTGTGTGTGTGTGTGTGTATACATATATAAGTATGTATATACCTTGTTTATTTATGCTATGTACCTATTTATATATATATATATATATATAACTATTTGTTTATATTTCTATAGACGGGAAGGTAGTGTATGCTTGTCGGGGTAGCATTGAGGTATCCTCTAATCGCTATATTCATTCACAGGTGCGCGACGGCCATATCGGTTGCAAAGCAAGTAAAGACGATCACGGACATGCGTTTACCATCATCTACGGACACCACTACGAGTCATGGGTGATGAAGGCTAAGACTCCGGAAGAACGCGGTATGTGTAGCAGAAGGAGATACATATACATATTTAAGTATGTGTGTCTTTTGGTATCTATTTATGGACAAGATACTTGAGTATACGTACATACGTGCAGTGTATATTCATGTGAGCATGTTTTCTTTTTTATCTAAGGCGACCGCTATCAGTCGTGAGTGATGTATGTAAAGCCGTTGTGTCAGTGAATGTGTACGACTAATTCACTATGTCCGTGAAGTCTGTACACAGTAAGCACACACGCACACAAATACCTTTCAGTTAATAATAGGCACTCACACCCATTCCACCCAACTCTACAGAAATAATCCTGCGTGCCCTTGAACAGGTCAATTCGAAAGTGATGAATCGAATGTTCCGTGATGCCTCTCTCCGTTTATGGAAACGGCATGAATGGCTCAAGGCCGATAAAAACTCCGACAATGTCCTAAGTCTGAAGGAGGTGCGTGCTC
>NW_014035262.1:0-2025 GCF_001186125.1 Sphaeroforma arctica JP610
CTGGACATCCGGTGGAGGTGGTGTCCACCAGCTTTCTATAAGCAACATATACGTTGTTGAGGTAGGGAACACAAGTGTGTCATGTAATGGGTATACCTTTCTGTTGTCGATCACCACATCGCGTGAGTCTGTACTGATTACAGTGTCGTATATAACATGTACTACATCGTTCTCCTGCATATCCACCATACGCCAATCGTCACGTACATGAGCCGTCCTGTATGCAAAAAAACGGGGCATGAAACTCAACCTGCATAGCCTCCTCATGGTCATAATTTTTTTCCAAACAAATTTTTTTTAGTCTCAGACCTCTTCCGTGGAGGGTCGCTACGAACAAACGGGTTCAATACCACATGACAAGTTATGTAAGACACCCGCTTTAACATTCACATAGGATGGACATGAACTTGAGGTGCAACACATACGTGATAGACGGGAAGTTAGATACGACACGCGCGTTAACATTCGCATAGCATGGAAATGAACTTCAGCACATACGTGATAGACCCGTCTTCAGCTGTGAGCTGTAAGAGTGTCTCGTTGGTGTCTACAATCCCACTGCCCTCGACTGGTACAAAGTGCTCGTCCGAGCGTTTGGTGATGGTAAAGCGTTTGTACGGGATGTGGGGGCGCTGTGGCTGGTCTGCGGTGGTGTAGGGTACGGCAAGCAATGCGTTTCGGCAGATGAATCCAAACTTTGTCCTGATATGAAACAAACACTCTGTTGGATATACTTTCGCAGGAGGCCTTGGATTAAATCCATACCAACAACGCACATGTAGCGTACGGTCATGCCACGGGAGCAGTACCAGTCAATGTCACCTGAGTGTGCTTATAAATATAGTCGCAATTGTTTATACTAACCCAAAGTTAGGCACAGCTGCTGAAGGTAAAGAAACACGGTGTGGCCTATGCTATCGCTATAATGAGCACACACACACGCCATCCTGCGGCGATGTCGATATAATAGTACGCAAAGTTTATACTGGTGAGCTATGTCCATCAGATATGTGCAATAAACAGACCAGGACAACGCCGAAAGAACACAGAGAACCCCTGCGATGTATGTGGCTACACATCAAGTGTTTTATGATAGATACACACGCCACGTGCTATGATAGATACATACATCACGTGTTTTATGATACATACACACATCAAGTGTTTGATACATACATACATCAAGTGTTTGATACATACACACATCAAGTGTTTTATGATACATACACACGAGCGTACCGAAAAAACAGCTATCCACACCTTGGAGTGCATCAACCATATCATATATCTCATCATCAAAGTCGACGTCGTCAAAGAGATCGTCGATCATGTCCTGCCCCGTCTTGGCTTGTGCTGGGGTGGGCACAGCGGTCACTGCATCTGTAGAGGCTGCAGGTGGTAGGTGACAATCATAAGCCGCACACTTTAAATAGGACGGTATACTCGGAATACTTGTGTAGCTACACAGCAAACAGCAGACACAAAAAACAATACAGTGTGATATAGGGCAGCAACCGCCGCGTAACGTAACCGCTGGAGCCCTACGTCTCCGATATTGCACTCCAGGTGCGTGGCCGATAGTCCTGCACCTGAAAAGTGGGTGCAGGGCATCTGGTTTGTGCGTCGGAACCTCCTCTTCATAGGGCACGGGGTCTCATTGCGGTTTCTTGTGTTGCAGTACACAGACACTACTAAACCAATATTTGAATAAGAAGATAGTACAATAGAGAGGATCCAGTCATACGATGAAATATTGAAATTGTGGGAAAGTTTGGTACATGTGCATATGTCTCGTTGGAGATTGAGCAAGAATCTCGCCCTACCTCTTCCGTGGTCTTGAGGGGTTATCAGACTATAAGCTGACATAGACGTGAATGAGCACAGGGCATACATGCACGCAAACATTCGTGCCGAAAGATCACCACCACTCTTGTCTCCAAACAGTATATGTATGTACGTATAGTGCACACACACACACACACACACACACACACACACACACACACACACACGTACGTAGTACTA
>NW_014035261.1:0-2024 GCF_001186125.1 Sphaeroforma arctica JP610
TATATATACTAAAAATCAAACAGAACATTGGCATCTCGAGGCGCTAAGCACAAGTGCACACTTGTAGCAACGTAACTTCCACAGTTTCGGGCATATCGATTTTGAGATAGCACTTTGACCGCTTGTACCGATTTTTAGGGTTTTTGTAGGTGGCTATGAGCTTTAGAGTCACTATACATTGAGTGAATAGTTATTGAATGTTTGAGAGATTGTGATTACGAGAGTGTGAGATACTGAAGATTGACAGAGCGAAAGTCTGTGTGTGTGAGAGAGAGAGAGAGAGGCTGTTGGCGAGTGTGTGAGAGAGAGTTTGTGTGCGAGAATGTGAGAGAGAGAAGTCCGCGTGTGACGGTGTGTGAGAGAGAGTCCAGACCGTGTGCGAGTGAGTGAGAGAGAGAGTCTGTGTGCGAGAGGCACAGAAAGATACATCAAAAGTGAGATTGAAAGATTGAGAGTCCGACCTACCGATCGACCGTCTGACCGACCGATTGATAAACTATTGAATAGTCCAAGGTTCACGTTATGAAGTACGTGGAACCCATTTTGGAGGCTGAAGATGATCGCCAAGTTGAAGGAGAAGGGTGTTTTCAACGCGGCTAACGAGCCAGAACAAGAGATTGCCTATTCTATTATCGTGCAGAGTGTTGACGATAGTTGTGCTGTAGCTTTGGCCCGGATCACTACTGCAATGAATCGACAGACTGAGGCTAATCTGGATGTCCTTACCAAGAAATTGGACCGAATGTGCATAACTGATGGCAAAAATATATCCGGCCTTTCCGACCGTTTGGAGATTCTTTTTGGTCAGATAGCAGACCAAGGTGATGGAGTTGATATATACCCACGAACGTTTGGCATTCACCAAGGCACTTACTCGTCAGTTTGCACCTCTGAGAACCGATATCAATGCAAAGGTGGCCACTAGGAATCGATTTAACTACACGCAAGTGAAGGAAGCTGCTATTGTTTTTGAGACAGGCCTTGAATTATATGAAGATGGTGGTGAAGGAGACACTGACCTGTCTGAAATGTCTTAAGCCAGGACAGGTCATACAAGGATGAACTGTCGCGGAAAGATGGTATGTTTGAATTGGAAATAGTCTGGTCCTACCAAACGAGATTGTCCTGGCTTGAATACTGAGAAAGATGAAGATGGATCCTTTGGCTTTGGCTTTATCGCTGCAAGCACTGCTGCCAGTAATGAGTCTGGAGACAGTGATGCATGCCAAGTCTGATGAGTGATTCATCTGAGTCAGATGATCCAGCCGATTATCACGACGATTCCGAATCTTATCCGAATCTTCATCGTTTCATTGGGGTAGTGATGTCGAGGGATCTGTTGCCCATGAAGAATCTTCACCATTCGAATGGGGTAGTGATAGTGCTCTCGATGAGCACGATTTGGATGAGCAGCCTGCTGAATATGATGACGATGATGGCGATTTCGTAGACGAAACATTAGTCTTCGGTTGACGCGCGAAATATGGAGAAGGGCATGAAAGGTTGGACGGATAAGAATTCAGTCTACAAAGCGTGTGCTGAAGGAAAGCAGACGGAAGTCGCGAGCGAAGAAGCGAGCGAAGAAGAAAAGTGACAGTATTACTTTACAGATTCCAGGTCGAAGCTGTTTGTCGACATATTCGAGAAGTCTGAGACGCCATCCTTGAACGACAAGCGGTATAATCTTCATGCTTTGGACGATGTTGACATATATGAACTGGTGCTTGGGGTAAAAACAAAGTCCGATGCAACCACGACGATGCGTACCTTGCTGGATACGGAATTCATAATACTCAGAAGATTTCCTGAACGTGCTCATGGTGATCGTGGCGGTGAGATTATGAACGAGACTTGGAAATCTATGCTGGAGGCTCGAGGCATCGTACAAAGTCTTACAGCTGCTCGGACCCCTGAACGTAACGGACGATGTGAACGGACTCGTCGAACTATGGTTGAGATGGCTAGAACACTACTTGCGCAAGCTGGACTGTCTGAAGAGTTTTGACTGGAAGCTGTAGTATATG
>NW_014035260.1:0-2024 GCF_001186125.1 Sphaeroforma arctica JP610
GATTGGTTAAGTTCGGTCACCTCGTCAGAGTGAAAATCTTCTGCGGGTTGATGTAGTGCTGTGCGATCGAAGCGATTAAATTTGACTTCGTTAACACGTTTACGGGGGTGTTTATTACCCCTTGTAAAATCCATGGTCGAGGCCTTTCGGTGCTCTGTTACTCGGATAGTGGTTGGTATTATAATCTTGGGTGATTCATGCATCTGGATAACATACCCAGTCTTAACTGGTTTCCGACGATTGTCATCCCAATTGGGTAAAAGTGGCGGAGTATTTCTACCTGCCTCTGGGTCTATAATACCCTCAAGGACGGGTGACTCACGGCCGGGTGTCAGACCAGGCGAGTAATTAGCCTGAAGTTCTGGTGGTAGTACCTCGTAAGGTATAGATACGACGAGCACATCTGGATCATATGCCACAGGTGTAGCGCTTGAGTCTTTACGTTCTTCGGGCGTAATTTCCTGTCGACGTTCTGTCTACTTCTGTAGGGCTTCAGTAATGCCCGGGGAAACATGCTCGGTATGTTTTCCTGATCTATATAATTGATCTACATGTTCGACAGTCAAGACTTTCATAATGGTAGCTAACTGATTCTTAAGATCAGCGTTTTCAGTAATTAACTTACTAATGCGCGTTGGCTTAGTAGTCTCGGACGTAGCCTCCTTTTCTGGTTCCATAATAGGTTCCTTCTGAAATTTGTCCTTGTCCCCTATAATTAGGGTCTCCCTAATAATTGGGAACTTTCCTTTCTGAGTTTTGTCAGAAGAATGGGTTGGGGCGTCTTGAGACGTGTCCCTTGTCTCACTTCTTGGCTTCGTAAATGCAAACTTTGAAGTTGAGGCAATAGTTGGCCCTCGGGCTCTGTCAGTGGGAGTAGTCTCCTTAATCGGAGTGGCTACATCCTTATCTGAAGCATTGTCCTTTTGACAATTATTGTCGGAGGCAAGTACTTCGGCTACAGTGCGGTTAAACGCATCAGCAGCGGCAGAGTTAGCGGCAGCGTTAGCGGCTTCTCTCTCCATCTTCTTCTTTTCTGCTTTACGCTTCTTAGAAGGAGTATTGTCTTTCTTGGTCATAATCTTAATTTATGACTACTAGCTTGTCTCTTAAGGACTAGCTTGGACAAGAAAAATTTTGTGGTAGTTAATCTACCTTTACGCTTAAGTACTCTAAGTAATTAATACCTTTGCTAACTTTGAAATGTGTAAGATTCGGTCTCTCAAGGCGATATTAACGCCTTAGAATAAATAAACGCGTAGGTAAATTCTAAGTATCGTGAAAATATCAAAGTAAATAAACGAAATAAGACATTTAATAAAGTTAGGTATGCCTCGTGAAAACAGCAATACTCTGAGGGATTGTGAGGTTGAGACATTGCCTATATATAATCCTCTCAGTACTGTTTCCGCCGAAGGGATTTTATTTAGTGTTTCGTTGTCGTTCTATTACAGACTATGGGTTTAACCCTGGGCGAATCCGAGAGACTCATAAAATTCTATCTTTAGAAAAAATAAATTAAAATAAATTAAAATACTCTTGATGTCCTTAGTTATTGTCTTATCCAATAACATGGCACTTATCAAGAATTACCGACTTAGCCTTCACCAGACTGGCACATCTGGTTGGCTGATCGGAGGATCAACTAGGTAACGTTAATAGTCCCTAGAAACCTATATTCGGTTGAGCTATCTCGCTACCGAAGTATTCAGATATAAATAAAGTTGGAAAGTAAATAAAGATCTATTAATAGAACTAGACCAACACTTTATGTTTGGTATTTTACTGAGGCCTTTTAATGGCCTCGTCCAAATATCTGATATGTAAAATGGAAAAGGTATTAATTAATAAAACAACTAAAAACCATTTTAGGAAACTTAAGTTCCTCGTGCTATTAAAAGTACATTTAGGAAACTTAAGTTCCTCGTACTATTAAGAGTACGTTTATAATTTACGTAGTGCTTAAGAGTACGTTTATAACATCGAGTCTAATGTGCAGGCCCGGCTTATTACACGTGTGGACACTG
>NW_014035259.1:0-2024 GCF_001186125.1 Sphaeroforma arctica JP610
ATTGTCTATTCTTTTGTACGATATATATATATATATATATATATATATTATATATCCATAATTTGTGTATATACATTTGTATTCATTTAAGTTAGTATCATAATCTTGTGTTCATTTAGCATTTTAGTACTGATATGCAGGTATGGAGATATGTATACCGGACAAATATACATATTCGTAATACATATTTATTTAAGTAATATTGATTTTTTGTATCCGAATATATATATATATATAATTGATAAAATTGTTTCAAGAACGCATGTTATTCATATATACATACATCAAGGTATACTTGTATATCAAGATTTATATTGTACATTGTGGTCTCGTGCTGGGCTTCAGTGCACGTTATATTCATAGTTTGTTTTATTATTATATTTTTCACAGTGGGAGTGATGCTTTCGCAAGTCTACATGTGATTCGGTGTCCTGCGTATACACGCTCCCAACCAAAAGCAAAAAAGGGCACAAGACGGCCCAAAAACAGGGGGACGCAGGTCAAAACAAGCCCTGGGCAATCTGAAAAAAGCTCGAACAAAAAAGCCAAGAACCGTACCGCTCCAACGCATAAACCGCACGGGGCAGTGCCGAAGACTACAGAGAGAAGGGAAGGTTCTGCCGAATCTGTAGTTCAAACCATTGTTTCGACTGAGTGTGACTGGCGCAAGTACACACACAAAGGGTATGCACAGACAACGTTCGCTGCCGGGGAGAGTTGTTGTATCACGCTATGTGTTGTATGGCGTCCGTTTTGGGGGTTTGCCGAAAATCGGCCCAATCTCGCGCGGCCCTGAATACGGTGTCTAAAAAGGTTTACATAGTTGTATGCCTTGGCACAGCATCGGAATAAGTGTCACATTCTTAACGGCTACCCACTTGTGCCGCGAGATACGGTATAGCGTTTTAGGGTTTCAGGGTTTGGCTTTACCCTAACCCTGGCCTAACCCTAAAACCCAAAGTCTGGGTGGTACTGCGTGAAATATCAATACACACTCGTAGTCTCCTCAGAAATACGATCAGTGACCGTAGCCCCTTTTACCATTCAAAAAAGGGACCCATAATAAACGAGTGCGGGTCATAACAACTCATATAGACGATAGACTATTGACGCACGCCGCAATTGTTTGTGACCAGGTGTCGCCTACTTAAGCACTGACAGATAACCTCTGGCCTATACACGGACTGTTAATAGGAAGACTATAATCGAATCCTTGGGACAAATGTCGAGCGTGCCGATTTGATGCCTGTAACCAAAGCAACTAACACGTGTGTGTACAATGCCCCGATGCCCAATCTTGAACTTGGTGTCCACGTGCGAGCAACCATCTCAACTGTGGACTACATTTCTTATACAGAGCTTTGGAGGTATTGAAAGGCCGCCATATTGTCATGTGCGGAGACTCGAGGATGAGATACCAGGTATGGCTTAGGAGTCTGTAGAGTGTATTGGGATACGTATACGGGTTCAGCGTTCAGATGAATGATTGGCTGCAATGACTTTGGGCTACCATCAAGTAAGTCTACCATCGCAATGAGTACTCGTTTGCTCTGGAGGAGAGTACTCTTGTGCTCTGAAGAATGTGTGGGCTGGGCATACTCTGTATTCCCACTCTGCTGCATAATTACGTAGTGCAGCAACCCACAACTCGTGATTGGTCGCAGTTCGGCACCTTGGGATGATTATGGTTGCATATATCAACCACATGTACCAGGTGTATGTCAAAAATGCGGAATAGTACCATAAAGTGCCAGTGAGTAAGTAGTGGGGTTCATGTTTATGCAACTTTCAGGCAAACCTTCTGCTAACATGAAAACGTTGTATGATGTCGGCCGTGTGGTGTGGCACAGGTAAATGTCTCGTGCATATCTGTTTAGTGTAGGGCTGTGTACGTAACCCATAAGGGTCCTTGCATCACACCTCACTGGATCACCAACTGAGTTCTCGAGGCATCCCTTCACACCCACGTGTGCACCCAGAGAAATCAACACCACAATATGGGAAAAATATCACAAGAACTCACG
>NW_014035258.1:0-2024 GCF_001186125.1 Sphaeroforma arctica JP610
ACACACACATATGTATTTATATTCATATATGTGCACGTATGTATACATGTACCGACGCGCTTGTATATTTGCATGCATAAAATAATATATCTATCTGAATATATATATATATATATATCCAACACTGACTTTTGAGGTTGAAACGCGTACAGAAGGAAGCCCAGTTTGTATACATGTGCATCATTTGAACTGGTACATGTAAGCATCATTTATTCTGTACAACTTCATCATCAGTATATTGTCTAAACTACATCCGCTGTGAGGCCTCTATCCCAGTCATGATGACACCGAGACATGCATCCATTGGGGACATACACATAGCACACCCTTGTACACAGCACATACAGCCATGCGTACTGATAGCACTATTTGTATTCGTATAGCAGTGCTTAAAACACAAATTCAATTGTATGTAGACATCCACCAAACGGCACCACTGTGGCTTTTAAAATGATAATCATGTATCCAGGATAAGGAACAGGCAGTCACACCACACACCATACAAACACGCATCTATATACTCAGACAAACTTAGTACCCCATGTATGGCCCGCTTACGTACTCCGCACATATCCTTTGATCACGCTCGGTGAACACAAATACAAGTGTATTGACCACGCACTTAACACCCACACCCACACCCACACCAACACGTGTCAATCAGTAGAGCACCACCACCATGGCGTCCAATCTGCCTACGCTTGGTGCAGTGCCCGTCACCAACGAAAAAGGGCAGACGCGCATGGAGAAGGTCAAAGTAAAGCGCTACGTGCCTGGCAAACGCCCCGACTACGCGGCCGATGAAGAGAGTGAGGAGGTGGGTGTGCTTGGGGTGTGTGGGGGGACAGTGGCTCAAGGGATGTGTGTGGGGGTGCGTATACTGTTTCATAACTGTATATGCTCTGTCTGATAGCCTTTGAGAGTAAGTATGACCTCTTGTAGATATCGTTCCGAGGCTGTTGCTGGGATACCATGCACTTTCATTGGTGCGCGGGTTACTCGTTAGAAACGATGGCGCATCTTTTGTTCTGCATGGCCTGTGTATTAGTATTCCATCTATTGAACTTCTGAGGAAGTTGTGGCGTATGTATTTATATACATATATACGTTTGTGCGTCTTTTATTCTGCATGGCCTGTGTATTATTATTCCTTCTACTGTACTTCTGAGGAAGTTGTGGCGTATGTATTTATATACATATATGTGTTTGTGTATCTTTTATTCTGCATGGCCTGTGTACTATTATTCCTTCTGTTGAACTTCTGCGGAAGTTGTGGCGTATGTATGTATTTCTATACATATATGTGTTTGTGGGTGTATACCATCATGTGAGTGGGGTTAACAGTATTAGACCGAGGGATGATAAATGGGCCTAGTGGCAGTGGGCCGAGACAGTGTAGACAGCATATTTGTACGATCATCCCGTTGACAGCGCTTTGCGATAGTACTGAGCTTGCTGTGACATAATAAAACCTTGCGAGGAATCTACGAATTGTTTTACCATGAAGTGTGCATATTCCGATGGGAGTGTTTGTTATGCGAATGACGCACCCGAAGTTCGCAACATTAGTTTAGTTTTGTGTACACACGCACTACCTACATCAGTGGACGTACACATGAACCCCACGGCAGCACAAATAAGACACGTCGGCAAAATAAAATACCTGATATCAACGAAGACTATAAACAAACGCACAATCGCACAGACACACACTGACACAATAAATGGAGACCCAAAACAAGCACAGTAGCCAACCAGTCACACAGAACCACACACTGACACTGCAGCCACATTTAATACTCTCACAGGAAGCAGATGATGATGAGCGCGTGGGCAATGAGGGGACCAGTGAAGCTCTGGTGGATGTCAAGCCAGAAGATTTGGCCACAGACAGACGTCTGCGGAGACTAATGCTTGCACAGCAGAAGAGCACCGCTGAACGAGAGGTGTACGAGGGAGAGGTGGTCGTAAGCAGGTGTGTGCACGCTTATGTCTTACTAGTTGAAGCCTTTATATACACTATA
>NW_014035257.1:0-2024 GCF_001186125.1 Sphaeroforma arctica JP610
AATATAGATATAGATATAGATATATATATATATATATACAGAGAAAAGTTTATTTGTATTCGTGTACTCTCGTAACTGCTGGCGAGTGGGATGAGCTGACTCCTGAAAGAATACTCACTAAAACAGCCTCACAAAATATACAATGTAGGTACTTAGTTTCATACTAAAGCACCAATACTCATGTGTGGAACGTTTACTGTATCCTATGTGATCCTGATTGCAATATCAACGATAAGAACAAACAACAATACTCAAGAGAATAGTACTCTTGTTTATACCCATACTCACTAGCCAACAATGAGTACAAACACAGCCTCGTTTAACACCCATTGTACACATATCCTTGCACACTACAGTACACTTATGTGTAAGGACATGATACATACCTGATGTGATCTCCGACTGGTATATAACCTCGCATGCTCCTGATGCGACACCGGCCTTCGCGATGAGAGAGGGAATAACATCTTCAGGGTTGCCCGCACTCACATGCAAATCACTGCCAAGGCCTCTGAGATTATTCCTTAGATCACTGATGCTCTCCAGCATGAATCTTAGCCTGTGCACACCCGTCTTAGGATTGCCGTGTGGTGTGATAGCCTGTGATGTGATGACAAGATGCGATACTTGAATAGAAGTTGATTGCTTTCTCTCTGTGAGTGTGTGAGTCTACGCATAAGGATAGGATGAATATCTACGCATGCGTTGGCTGACGGTACGGTGCCTAACCTACTACATAGGTATACATTGCCACAGAAGATACACATCTCGTATCAAAGCCTACAACAACAAGAAATAAAGTCATTGTGTGAACTCTGATGTATACGTCGGCCACTAATCCGCTTTATTGAGAACGCTCGCACAGACTGACATTAAAACTACCTAGCGCTTAAGCACAGTCTCAATTAAATTTATAGCAGTGAACTTCTGAAAATGTATCCCCATTTGTTCTATCGGACAAGACACCTAGTATCCGGATCTTCGAAAGATATTGTGCACCCTCTATTCTTCCTCAGTATTTCCGCACGCATAGACACGATATTATACACGTACGATCCAAACGAATTCAAGCATATATTGATTTCCGGGTGTCTATACAAACTGTAGAGAAGACTGTATCCTATGCACTTATTCACTATATAGGTACACTACAACACTGTCACTTCCACACACAAACACTCGCTCCGACACCTAAACCTCCCGGAAAATAAGAACGCAGCACAGATAAAGGTCTACCTCTTGTTCTTCCACACAACATTTATAACACGAATACAACAGCATTAACACTTCTACATACAACTGCTCACATACCTTAACCCCTCGAGGGGTTAAGTACACCGTAAAAAAGATCTGATACATTGTATTCTACTTCGCATTATCGATATACGTGCAACCGGCAGCATAAACACTTCTACATACAGCTGCTCACGTACCGTGACTTCCCGCGGGTCTAAGCATACTGCACAAGAGACTGTGCACCCCTTATTCTTCTTCACTATATCAGCGGCGCGCACAAGCGAGGGGTTGTCGCGAATACGCAGATCTCGTCGGAACCAGACTACCACATGCTGTTGATGATACAATTCGAGTGATATAAAGTTCAAATACCGCAGGCGTTATGGATCGCCCCATAAATCGGAAAGTGGCTATACATGACTTTTTTAAAGACATCAGCAACGTCGAGGTGCCAAACATCATTGTTCTTGCAGTCGAGTGCGTGTATGCATATGTGATATAAAATTCTGGACGCAAATAGTTTCGACAACAACACATCCTGCATCTGATCTTAACAGTACATATTACTTTATATTAATGCTGATTGGTGATAGATAAGCAAAGATATGAATCACAAGTATGTATGAAATTCAATATCAATATATTCACAAGAGAAATGGCAACAACACACAATCGTAATTACAAATTACATCCCTATCTATGGATCTCTATTGATTATGGTATTTACGTACATATATATATATGTGTGTATATATATATAAATATAAATATAAATACAAATATATCTA
>NW_014035256.1:0-2024 GCF_001186125.1 Sphaeroforma arctica JP610
GTATGGTAATGAATAAATGGCGATGAACAAAAGGCAACTCATACCGAAACCAGCTCAAACTCGTCAAAATCATCCGGGCCAATCTTTGTCTTAGATTCGTTACCATCCGGTTGTCGATGCGAATACTTCCGAGACGATATAACCGTCTGAGTGGATGATGCAGCAGAAGTGAGGTATTGAACACATTGTATGCTTGTGAAGGGCACGGGGTTAATTGATGCGTGCCACATTGAAAACTACACATGTACACGCATTGCAACTATCGTTTTCTACACACTACCTTGGGAACATTAAAACAGTACATGCGTTTCATTCATGCATGCACGAAACCTGTGCTGCATTACCTAGTCATTGTAAGTATGAGTAGTCCATTGATCGAGATAGAGGTTCCATGCATGCATGCAAAGACGAGTAGTTCGGTACATAGACATCGCACACATGCATAGGGTAAGCAGTACATTTGATACACAGTCTACTAATGTGAATGATACACAGACCGCATATGCGAAATAAAAGTAGTACATTGACAACGACAACATATACGGGGCAGATAGATCACCTATCAAACAGACGTTCAGGGCTGTCATGCATGGTGTATGCACATAAGCATTCCTTTAAAAAGGAACGTACCAGAATGCAAGTCTCTGTAAGCTATACCTGTCACATACATATGACAGGACTCAATAAGCATACACGAGTTATGTAGTCTGTCACACTGTACACGCGGTTGTGCACAGAGTATATCTAGCACAAACATCGTATCTCCATACAAACAAAAGCATATAGATTTACTGCCAGTAGCCACCGCACTATTAGTAACAAGTCTTATAACGTCACCAGAGAATTTAATCATCACATCTCACACACCTGTGAGAGCTCTATAAGTGACCGTCACCTGAGAATTTAACCATCACATCTCACACACCTGTGAGATCTTGCCTATCACATTCCACGCATGGTTGCGCATAGAGTACATCTGACCAAACGTAGCAGCCCCATTTAACGGTTCTTGGCCACGACCACGGGGGAGCATGTACAAGTGAGGGTCATTCGGTTCTCTGAATAGTAGCAACACAATAATTTATATATATATGTGTGTGTGTGTATGTGTGTGCGTGTGTGTGCGTGGATGTGTGTCTGATGCACAGGTGCATCCAACTGCGATAAGATCAGCGTCTGTTTGGACACGATTAACGCATTAGTGCACTCATATCTTGTCTTACACTACTTAGTCGCCCCCAGAACATCCTCTACAGGCACATGCGGCTGATTATGCGGCACTTTCCCAAGGGACGGGAAAATATAAAAGGCCCAACACCGGTCTGAAATATTCGTATACTACAACCCAATAAACCACTTGTTATCGCACACATCCATGTACGTTGTCTTCCAGGGCCTGTAAAAGGGTCTCCTATTTCCGAATAGATCCATCTCGACAAGTATTGACTTGTCGTCGTCTTGTTGGAGATACGTCTGGTCTTAGACAGATCTGCAAATACCAAATATGCACTGCACTGGCAGACTTAAAGTGATGGTATGCCGTCAGATGGTTGTTTCGTTTTTCACTTGATCATTTGTATATAAAGATCCATAGCACTGTTCAAATAGATGTACACGTACACACCAATAGCCAATATCCCACTTACTTGGTCAGCTCTATATAAGGATTCATATTATAATTCAAATAGATGTACATGTACACACCAATAGCCAACATCCCACTTACTTGGTGAGTTGTATATGAGGATTCATATCACTATTCAAATAGATGTACACGTACACCAATAGCAAACACCACACTTACTTGGTTAGTTCAACATAATCTCCCAGTGCTTCAAAGAAGTACTTCATGTCCTGGTAGCCACCGTGAAAGTACAGCGGCGGCAACGTTACTCCCCCCATCAGCTGTATAAGGACAGGCAGGTGCCCTTTTATGAGCTGACACAGATACATCTTATATATATACAAGTATATATACACAATTTATATATATAAATATATATATATACATATATATATATATA
>NW_014035255.1:0-2023 GCF_001186125.1 Sphaeroforma arctica JP610
ATCCACACATGTACGTTTTCGCATGCAAATCGCCGCTAGATTTAGTTCTGGATGTTCTTGTTCGATAACTAATCCTTTTAATGCCCTGATGCATGAATCTATTTTCTAGTACGTAGATATTCAAAGTGTATAATGATGTACAAACGTTGACTACCGCGGGATATACCGATTTTTATTAATAAAGAAAAATGGGGCAGGGTCAATCCGCTCAATGCAGGAAATCTTTCGAAGGAGCCGTGTCGAGAGTAGAGTGAGGGTAAAGTGCAGAGCTGTTCTTTCTACATGGGATGTTCCAGCTTGCCCGCATCAATTGAAGTCCTCTTTTCCCCTGCTACCATATAGTCTACTTGTCACTAAACTTCACTGTGCCACCAATATAGTCCACTTTTCCCCTGCTACCACGCCACCAATATAGTCCACTTTCCCCCTACTACCACAGTCTACTTGTCACTAACCTTCACTGTACCACCAATATAGTCCACTTTCCCCCTGCTACCACATAGGGTACTTGTCACTAATCTTCACTGTGCCACCAATATACTCCACCCATTGCACCGTAGTACAGAACGCCACTGTGGCGCAACAGAGCAGTTTCCTGTTGAAACTGTTCTGAATGAGCTCGGTAGGCCGAGAAGTATGAGAAAAAAAGTACGCATCGAATGGAGGTACACATGGAAAGGAATACCTTTACTGTCATCTGCTCACCATATCAACTGATAAATCATCGGCAAATGTCCGTCGATGTAGAGACCTAGTTCTTTAATTTGGCAATTGATAGCAGATTACTGGTCCTTAACCGCCACCACGCCGTACATACCAACTGATACGTAGATGGTGGTAATGCACTGACCATTAACCTCCAATAGACCGTACACAGTAGCTGATAGGCAGCTGATAGTGATATCACCTCGTCGTGTTTACTCATTGACCCCTGTGCTTCAACTCGTATCTGTACAACACCATGCATTGTTCATAAAGAAGCCACAACACACCCCTGGCTACGCATGATGTGCGCATACGCCAACACCCCTGTATCGGCTAGAGAGCGCGTTTGTTCAGATACACTTACACACGCTCTTAGACGCAAGCCTGAATATTCATTCTGCGCCCGCAAAGCGCTGTGATCTCTATCAAGACACGAGTAGAAGCATATACTTGGTCAAACACATTATAGTAGTAGTGGGTGGCTTATGTACTGTTATGGAACACATTATGAAGCGTTCCGCACAGATTTCGTTGTAGAATGCCATTCCTGTACAGTCATAGGGCGGGAGGGGGGGGGGGGGGGAGAACGACAGCAGAGCAAATCAGCCTGTAGATACCCCCTTTTCCAGACCCCTTTTTGGGTTCCCTTTGTCCGCTGTGCATTAAGTACTCTAGCCAGGCACGTAAGTCTGCGGACCAATCGACCTCGGTTGTTCTCTCACGAGCCTCTGATTCCTCCCACGATTGAAAGCAGCATGGGCAGTCCGATATAATTCGTTGTTGCACCACAGTCAATTATGAGGGCGTTATGTGTGCATGTGTGCACACAGTGTGTGTGCGAGTCAATAGACGTGTACAAACAGGTCGGCCATGTGTGCGGCGTGGTACGTGTACGCCCGATGGTACTGTATGCAAGCACTGCCGAAACGCAGGTATCGGTCGTCTCACGGATGCTTATGCATGGCTACGCATAGAATACACGCCAGAATGAAGTGAGATGTAACCACGACTACTGTGTCGACCTCTGCCACTGGCTGGTGAAGTAGTCAGGGCGGAGCATCCACGTGGTTTGCTATACGTCGCCGGACGTACATAGCGCAGGCATGCATAGTCCAACGCAAAGTGTAGAAGGACGTGCACCGGCGTACGCAATACGTATACATACATCCGTTACAATATAGCTCGGCTCCCCGCCGGTAAAACCTACCGTACCCCACACATGCACAATGGACTGTGTATGCACTAGTATGTGTTGCCGTACACGTGCGCCCTCTGTGCGCTGACCTGTTGGGGCCAACTACTTGGGGGACTGTAACGG
>NW_014035253.1:0-2021 GCF_001186125.1 Sphaeroforma arctica JP610
TATATATATATATATATATATATATATATATATATATATATTGGATGATGTCAAATTGGTTAGCACTATGTCAATTTCTTGTCTGTCATTGTTACTGATACACTACATGAGTGAATATCGGATATACCAAAATACATATCTAGCGGGGATTGCGGGCTGAATAGTGTATAAGAATGCTGTACGTCCCACTGCCTGCCCTCATTCCGATGCTCTCTGTCACTAGCAATGTCACGAGTGTATATAGTAAGATACACGTGTCCCAACTCCCGAACACATGCCTACTCACATATATACACAAACACATACCACAAACACATCCCTACACCCATACGCACACCCGTCCTCCAAACACATAAATACATACACACACACGCATACTCCTATCCATGTCCCACCCACATACACACACACGCACACGCATGCGTGTCTATGAACATGCCGCCCACAAAAGCCCCTCTCCCACCATACCGTGACCCCCACTCATGTTAGCGCCCAGAGACAACATCCTCAGAGCGTCTGTACTACCCCCACCCGCCTGCTTGGCGTCTCCCGTTTCCTTGTGTGAGCTGTGTGTGCGTTTGTGTTTGCTGCGTGTGGGTGCCGAGTCTTGTGCCGTGGGCTTCTTTCTGTGGCCATTGGTTGGGTCGGTGGATGTGTCTGTGGTTTTCCCGTCGGCTTTCTGACCTTCTTTGTCGCTGTGTGTGTGAAGCATAAGCATAAGCATGCACGTGTGCGGGTGCAGGCTGTGAGTGGTGTGTGTGTGTGTGTTCATGTACCGTGTGTGTGTGTGTGGTGTGTGTGTGAGTGGTGTGTGTGTGAGTGATGTGTGTGTGAGTTCATGTACCGTGTGTGTGTGGTGTGTGTGTGAGTGGTGTGTGTGTGAGTGGTGTATGTTCATGTACCGTGTGTGTGTGGTGTGTGTGTGAGTGGTGTGTGTTCATGTACCGTGTGTGTATGGTGTGTGTGTGAGTGGTGTGTGTGTGTGTTCATGTACCGTGTGTGTGAGTGGTGTGTGTGTGAGTGGTGTGTGTGTGTGTTCATGTACCAGTACCAACGGGCCCTATTTGATATGCACTCAATCGCTGTCTCGTCCCCTTTCTGGCCTATTTGTCTGTGTGTTTGGTGCGTGTTGCGGGGTTGTGTGCATGGGGTGTTTGTGTTTGCACGAGTCCGTTTAACTCTAGGTGTTTGTGGGTGCCAATTGTTCAATAGTACACTGTCTGACGCGTTCCTGTCGACTCCCTAATATATACTTCTTTTGTTTGAGGGGTTTGCAGGAAAATCTTTTTGAGGTGATTTGGGGATGAGGGTTTGTGAGGTGTATTGGTCGTACGTTTAAGGTGTTTTGGACGTATGTTTGTGAGGGGTTTAGGACGTATATTTGAGAGGTATTTCAGACGGATGTTTGTGAGTATGTTTATAACGTGTTTTAGACGTATGTTTGTGATGTGGTTTAAATGTTTGTGAGGTGTTTCAGATGTTTATTTTATGATATGAATTGGATGTATAATTATAGTGTGTATTGGACGTATGTTTGTGAGGCGTTTGAGACGCATGTTTATAAGCTGTTTGTGTGGTGTTTGTTTGCGGTGGCAATATGTAAAGGCGTGTTGTACGCAGTTGTGTGCGCTTGCCAGTACTGTGAAAGTTGGTCATGCAGGGTAGTACAGACAAGTGCTGAGATAAAACCCTCAACCCTAACCCTAATCGTTGTTCAGTGGCACACAAACCCAAAACGCTCGCCAAAGGAACTCACAGGCGGACACCAACGAGACACTTGCAACAGTTCCGTCGTCTAGTATAACTCTAAGTCCTGCTTTCTCGATTATAAGATACGTGCTAATCATCATTGCGTTCACGAACGAAGACATCTGATTTATGCAAAATCGTAGACTGCACACCGTCAGTCCTCACCCGTCGTTCTCGATGCACACCTGGTGATCCCAAAACCNCCTATCAATCTGGTGTAGTTATATTTTGATATATGTATATATATGTGTGTGTGTGTGTGTTAATATATA